>NC_056748.1:45297835-45397835 GCF_019279795.1 Protopterus annectens | reverse complement strand
TTATTGAGAAGGTTATTCTGTGTGTGTAGGCCATAGTGCTATATGTTTGTCTGGAAAATCACTGTGATTTATTGGGAAGGTTTGTTCAGTGTGTGTGTAGGCCATAGTGCTATATGTTAGTCTGGAGAATCACTCTGACTTATTGAGAAGGTTTGTTCAGTGTGTGTGTGTGTGTGTAGGCCATAGTGCTATATGTTAGTCTGGAGAATCACTGTGATTTATTGAGAAGGTTATTCTGTGTGTGTAGGCCATAGTGCTATATGTTTGTCTGGAAAATCACTGTGATTTATTGAGAAGGTTTGTTCAGTGTGTGTGTAGGCCATAATATTATATGTCAGTCTGGAGAATCACTGTGATTTACTGAGAACGTTTGTTCAGTGTATGTGTAGGCCATAGTGCTATCTGTTAATCTAGAGAATCACTGTGATTTATTGAGAAGGTTTGTTCAGTGTGTGTGTAGGCCATAGTGCTGTATGTTAGTCTGGAGAATTACTGCGATTTATTGAGAAGGTTTGTTCAGTGTGTGTGTGTAGGCCATAGTGCTATATGTTAGTCTGAAGAATTACTGTGATTTATTGAGAAGGTTTGTTATGTGTTTGTGTGTGTGTAGGCCATAGAGCTATATGTTAATCTAGAGAATCACTGTGATTTATTGAGAATGTTTGTTGTGTGTGTGTGTGTGTGTGTGTGTGTGTGTGTGTATGTGTATGTGTGTGTGTGTGTGTGTGTAGGCCATAGTGCTAAATGTTAGTCTTGAGAATCACTGTGATTTATTGAGAAGGTTTATTCTGTGTGTGTGTGTAGGCCCATAGTGCTATATGTTTGCCTGGAAAATCACTGTGATTTATTGAGAAGATTTGTTCAGTGTGTGTGTAGGCCATAGTATTATATGTTAGTCAGGAGAATCACTGTGATTTATTGAGAAGGTTTGTTAAGTGTGTGTAGGCCATAGCGCTATATGTTAGTCTGCAGAATCATTGTGATTTATTGATAATGATTGTTCAGTGTGTGTATAGTCCATAGTAATATATATTAGTCTGGAAAATCACTGATTTAATGAGAAGGTTTGTTCAGTGTATGTGTGTGTGTGTGTACATCTCTGTTGAAACTGTTTTCCCTACCCCCTTCCCTGTTCTTGGTTGTAGTTTAAATTTGGTGGCTTTTGCAGTGCCCGCCCCACTGTAGATTTGATGTAGGACACTCCCCCAGTCCCATCTCTTTACCGCATTCTACCTAATAAACCCTTTCTGCACTTGCTTTTAGTCCTTTTTAATTTAATTACATTTTTTCAAACTGTATGTGGACTAATATTGCTATATACTCAGGTGTGCCAGCTTGCACTGCATGTGAATTGTTTTTACTACTGTTTTTGCTACTTTTCTGAAAAAAAAAAATTTAAGCCTGTTTCCTACCTTTCCTGTAATTAGTGTTCCAGATACAGATTTGCTGTATCCAGGACTATTTGTGAGCTTCTGAGCCCCCCAAACCTTTCTGTGTTGGAGGGAAGCCTTCTAGCTTATCAGTGGGAGTGGTAAGCACTAGGTAACCTGTCTACCACATAAGGAGTGGTTCTGGCCCAGAATTTGTAGTTATTGGCCATTTGGGCGGTCTTCCATCTCTCTCAACTGTCTGATTTGAAGGCCTGCATTTGCACTTGTTTCTGTCCTGTAACTCCTGGGCCCATCTCATTTGCTCACGCAAAAAAAAAAAATGTATCTGCTTCTACTGTATTTGTGTTTCTTCCTACTTTATTTTGCTTTTGCGTCATCTTAAAAGTACTCAGTTGTATTTATTACTGCTTGGTGTAACTCATTCTAAGCCTTTTAGTTTAAGCACTTGGGCTTCAGACCAGTTGTTTTACATTAAGAAGGTTTGTGGTCTGCACTGTAGTGGCAGAACAGGTAGCTTACATCCTTCTAAGTTGGGAACTGCTGATTGAGGGCTCAGTGTCTGTTATTCTAAAAGTGTATAAATTCTGGTTTAAGCACTTTGGCTTCAGGCCAGTTATTTTACATTAAAAGGGTTCGTGGTCTGCACTCTTGTGGGAGGAGAGGCTGGACTCTGCCCTTCTGAGCTGGGAATTTCTGGTTAAAGGCTTATAGTGCCTGCATATTTGAACTGCTTCTTACTGAAATTGGTGCACCTTGTTTGCTGTAGCATAGACTAGATCCAGGCCTGCTGAATCTAGCTTTGTTTGTATAACTTGAGCACTAATCCAGGCATTCTTTAAAGTATTCAATTGTAATTATTACTGCTTGGTAGTAACTTGATTAAAGTGTAGCTATCATTCTAAGTATTTTGGATTAAGCACTTGGGCTTCAGACCAGTTGTTTTACATTAGGAAGGTTTGTGGCCTGCACTGTGGTCGCAGGACAGGTAGCTTACATCCTTCTAAGTTGGGAACTGCTGATTGAGGGCTCAGTGTCTTATTCTAAAAGTGTACTAGTTCTGGTTTAAGCACTTGGGCTTCAGGCCAGTTATTTTACATTAAGAAGGTTCGTGGTCTGCACTCTTGTGGGAGGAGAGGCTGGACTCTGCCCTTCTGAGCTGGGAATTTCTGGTTAAAGGCTTATAGTGCCTGCATATTTGAACTGTTTCTTACTGAAATTGGTACACCTTGTTTGCTGTAGCATAGACTAGATCCAGGCCTGCTGAGTCTAGCTTTGTTTGTATGCTTGTTGTTTGTTTGCTTGTTATTTCCCTGAAACGCTAATTCCACCTAAAACGCAGCTTTTCAGCGCTTCTGTGGATCCCTAGTGATATCTGCATTGCTTACTGTACTTATTTCCTTGTTTCACTTGAAAGAAAGTTACTGTTTGTCGTTTTTCCATTTAAGTTACCTGTAACACATTGCATTTATGTTACCTGACACTTGCTCACTAACGCAATTATATAAGTCAGCACTAAAAAATTAAAAGCACTACACCCTCACAAACTCCCCTTGAGTACCTTGTTCCCCATTGGCCCTTTTTTCAATTATAAAGGAATTCCCAATACTATTCTAGCATGTCCAAAGGTCAGTTGTCAGTCTCCTCTCCGGTCCAGCTGGTGAATCTGGGAATCCTGAGGCAATGTTACAACTGCCTCATGTACACAGACAACCTTCTCCTCCCAACAAATTCCAACACATGTGAGAGATGCAACCATATAGCCATACTGGAGGCTAAGCTCTCTCAACTCAGTACTGGCGTAACCAGTCAGGAGGAGAAGGAAACCACACTCACTACAATCCCAGTCTCACAGAGACCTACCACGACATCCAACCAAACACATAAATGCACAAAAACATACTCTGAGGCTCTAAATAAAAATCTGCCTAAGCAGCAGAGACCTCTAAAGCAGACACCCAAGCAACCGCTACCCCAAAACAAAACACGTGCAACACATAGCTCACAAAGCCAGTGTGCCGAACAGTCACAGCCCTTAAGGCTAAACAACACACCTGATACACTTGTAATAGGTGACTCTATCGTCAGGCACACTGATGTCCTGCTCACCAGGCTGAACAAGGAGAAGGTCACGGTGAGCTGCCTGTCGGGTGCTAGGATCCGCCACATTACACAAGCACTCAGGTCACTCCAAGGCAAGTACAAATATGACTCAGTCATTGTCCATGCTGGTGTGAATGACCTGAGATGTACCTCCCTGGACTACATGAAAAGAGACATAGAGGAGCTCTCTGAGCATGTAGCCCAGGCCGGTATGACCCTGACCTTGAGTAGCATTTTACCCTCACCAAGAATGATGCCACAATATGAAGACAAGATGAACAATTTCAACAATTGGCTTAAGTATTGGTGTCATTCAAAGGAGATCCAATGCCTGTCAGCCTGGGATGACATGCTCGACAAGCCACGATGCTTCGCTATGGACGGCTTGCACCTGTCACCCCTGGGCTTTCGGATATTGGCAAAGGCTCTTGCTACCCCCATAGTGCATTTTTTAGGCAAGGCTCAAAAGACAAACCCACCTCCATAGGTATCACAAGGGATAAGAAACTAAGAGTAATGCTACTCAACGCCCGAAGCCTAAACCTCAAGATGCACACACTCAAAACTCTCCTTAGCATGGAGAACATCGATATCTGTGCAGTAACAGAATCCTGGTTCAAGACTCCCGAGAGCACCCCAGCACTACCAGGTTATACCTCATACCATGCTTTTCGGCCCCAAAACTTGGACTGAACCACAAAAGGAGGGGGAGTATCAATATTCGTCAAAGATACCCACACCTCCAGGTTGGTGGCACAGCATGAAGCATCAGAGACTATCCATGTGCAACTAACAGTGGGTAAAACTGCCTTCCAGTTTATAGCCTGCTACAGACCACCCTCCCAAACCCAGGAACCCCACTCGGCCTTCCTGAGGACACTGGAAAATATGAAGGTCTCTCCAAACACCATTATATTGGGCGATTTCAACTACCCAAACATAGACTGGGAGCATTACTCTAGCTCCAACACCCTAGCTCAAAGGTTCCTAGAATTTATAAACTCAAATGCTATGGAACAACTTGTTACCACTCCCACAAGAGGGGAAAACATACTGGACCTGATCATCACCAACATGGGGACTCTATGCTCCAGACCAGAAGTGTATCCCTTACTGGTAAGATCAGACCATAAACTAATCTCACTGGATATTCACATCCCGACCCCACCCCCTGCCCTGAAAACCACAGTGAAAAACTTCTCTAAAGCAAATTTCACACTCCTCAAAACTGAGGTGGAATCCTTCAAAGCCCCCAGGCCTGTGGGAAGTATGGCCCAGACCGCAGAATCCTTTATATACGCATTCTATAAACACCTTCAGGAATGCATGGATCATGCAATCCCAAATAAAACCAAGACCCAATCCTGCAAAGGCAGACGTCCTGTCTGGTGGTCCCCAGCCATAAACAAACTATACAATAGAAGGAGGAAGCTACTACATGACAGAGCAAAATCTCAAAAAGGGAAGGCATCTCTGATCAGTATTAGCAAAAAACTACGGACATTCATAAAATCGTCTAAGGCCAGCTTCGAGAGAAAAATTGCACAGGACACTAAGGATAATCACAAGGCTTTCTTTAGTTATGTTAGGAACCTGGGTGGGAATTCCCAGATATGCTCAGAATTAGCCCAAAATGACAAAAAATACACCGAACCCATAGACATTGCCAACATCCTAGCTGACAGATTCAGCACAAACGTCTCCCCCCCCCTCCCCACCAAAAAGGCAAATATCTATCCCAGCAGAGTGCTGCCCCCCTGACATCTCAGATGCTCAGGTAAGAGCCGCCCTCTCCAAAGCAAAAAACACAGCATCAATGGGACCAGACGGTGTCCCGGGCTGCATCCTACATGAACTCCAGGAAGAGCTAAACCCAAACATAAAACTACTGTTCACTCTCAGCCTTACTACAGGATATGTACCCAAAGAGTGGCGTACAGCAACAGTGGTCCCTCTCCACAAAGGTGGTGCCTCAATGGATCCTGGAAACTATCGCCCCATAAGCCTGACTAGCTTGGTCTGCAAAGCTATGGAAAGGATCATCATGGACCTCATAAATTAAGATATTGGGGACCTACGGACACTGGATCCTACACAGTTCGGCTTTGTTAAGGGCAGATCCTGCCTCTTAAACCTGGTTGATTTCTTTGAAACAGTCACCAAGGCCATTGACAAGGGGAAGGTGGTCCACACAGCCTACCTGGACCTCGCAAAAGCCTTTGATACAATACCCCACTCAGGCATTATAGATAAGATCACCAGCTTAAATATAAACCCCTATGTCACTAGATGGGTTGCAAACTGGCTCAAGGACAGAACCCACATGGTTAGAATTGGTGGAGCCATGTCACACTCCAAACCAGTTACAAGTGGCGTCCCACAAGGCTCAGTCCTGGGACCTCTCTTGTTCGGTATATATTTCTCAGAGGTACAGGCCAACACGGAAGGACTGTGGCTGACCAAGTTCACAGATGACTGCAAACTGGGCACCATAATCGACTCTCCAGCCGACACAAGCATCCTCCAACAGGGCCTCATAGAAACAGACAACTGGTGCCAGAGCCATGGCCTCAAGCTAAACGCCAAAAAGTGTATAGTCATCCCCTTTGGCAAAAACAAAGTGCCCACAAATTACCACAGAGGTGGTAATCCATTAAGTACAGAAGAAGTAATTAGGAACCTGGGGACCCAAGTTGATAGCAATCTCTCATTTGACAACCACGTGGCCAAAGTGGTTAGAAAAACATTTTATATAGCCCACCTAATCATGAAGGGATTGACATCTAGATCAGGGGAGGTCATCGTGCCTCTTTACTCATACCTCATCAGGCCCATAATTGAGTACAATGCCCCTTTTGGGATGCACCTTACCAGACACCTGCAGCAACTGGAAAGACCCCAAATGTACCTCACCAAGAGGATTAAAGGGCTCAAACAGATGCCATATGCTGCCCGGTTAAAGAAACTCCAGCTCTACTCAGTGGCATACCGCCTGCTCAGAGGTGATCTGTGCCTGATGTATAAAGCCATGTCCAACCCAGAATTAATGGACATGCTGCACCTCAGAAAATCCAAATCCCATCGAGCTACGTGCTCGAGAGACTTGAACCTCAGCACTGAAATAAATAGGACATGCTGGAGGGACAGATTCATAACCCAGAGGCTCCCTTCACTCTGGAATAAAATCCCAGTCCAGGTTAGGCAGAGTCCCTCATTGACTCTCTTCAAGAGGAATCTTGATGAGTGGATGGGAGATCGTAGGTTTACCCCGGGTATCACTTCTGTGTCACTGTTAGACAGAGGCACAGTATACTAACCTCGAAAAAGGGTATAGCAAAATTAATTTAAAATGGGTGGCGAAAGCCAAACACACTCTGGCTAGGCTTATAAATGCCCTAGGGCAGATAGCCTAGTATGAACCTATGAACATATGAACCTATGTGTTTGTGTGTGTGTGTGTGTGTGTGTGTGTGTGTGTGTGTGTGTGTGTGTGTGTGTGTGTGTGTGTGTGTGTGTGTGTTGGTCATAGTGCTATATGTTAGGATTGAGAGTCATTGTGATTTACTGAGAAGGTTTGTTCAGTGTGTGTGTGTAGGCCATAGTGCTATATGTTAGTCTGGAGAATCACTGTGATTTATTGAGAATGTTTATTCAGTGTGTGTGTGTGTATAGGCCATAGTGCTATCTGTTAATCTAGAGAATCACTGTGATTTATTGAGAAGGTTTGTTCAGTGTGTGTGTAAGCCATAATGCTATATGTTAGTCTGGAGAATTACTACGATTTATTGAGAAGGTTTGTTTAGTGTGTGTGTAGGCCATAGTGCTATATGTTAGACTTGAGAATCACTGTGATTTATTGAGAAGGTTTATTCTCTGTGTGTGTAGGCCATAGTGTTATATGTCAATCTAGAAAATCACTGTGATTTATTGAGAATGTTTTTCTGTGTGTGTGTGTGTGTGTGTGTGTGTGTGTGTGTGTGTGTGTGTGTAGGCCATAGTGCTAAATGTTAGTCTTGAGAATCACTGTGATTTATTGAGAAGGTTTATTCTCTGTGTGTGTAGGCCATAGTGCTATATGTTTGTCTGGAAAATCACTGTGATTTATTGAGAAGATTTGTTCAGTGTGTGTGTGTAGGCCATAATATTATATGTTAATCAGGAGAATCACTGAAATTTATTGTGAAGGTTTGTTAAATGTGTGTGTAGGCCATAGCTCTATACGTTAGTCTGGAGAATCACTGTGATTTATTGATAATGTTAGTTCAGTGTGTGTATAGGCCATAGTAATATATGTTAGTCTGGAAAATGACTGATTTAATGAGAAGGTTTGTTCAGTGTGTGTGTGTGTGTGTTGGTCATAGTGCTATATGTTAGGATGGACAGTCATTGTGATTTATTGAAAAGGTTTGTTCAGTGTATGTGTAGGCCATACTACTAAATGTTAATCTGGAGAATAACTGATTTATTGAGAAGGTTTGTTCAGTGTGTCTGTGTAGGCTATAGTGCTATATGTTAGACTGGAGAATCACTGTGATTTATTGAGAAAGTTTGTTCAGTGTGTGTGTGTAGGCCATAGTGCTATATGTTGGTCTGGAGAATCACTGTGATTTATTGAGAAGGTTTGTTCAGTGTGTGTGTGTGTGTAGGCCATAGTGCTATATGTTAGTCTGGAGAATCACTGTGATTTATTGAGAAGGTTTGTTCAGAATGAGTGTGTAGGCCATAGTGCTATATGTTAGTCTGGAGAATCACTGTGATTTATTGAGAAGGTTTATTCAGTGTGTGTGTAGGCCATAGTGCTATCTGTTAATCTAGAGAATCACTTTGATTTATTGAGAAGGTTTGTTCAGTGTGTGTGTAAGCCATAATGCTATTTGTTAGTCTGGAGAATCACTATGATTTATTGAGAAGGTTTGTTCAGTGTGTATGTGTAGGCCGTAGTGCTATATGTTAGTCTGGAGAATTACTGTGATTTATTAAGAAGGTTTGTGCAGTGTGTGTAGGCCATAGTGCTATATGTTAGTCTGGAGAATTATTGTGATTTATTGAGAAGATTTGTTCAGTGTGTGTGTGTGTGTGTGTGTGTGTGTGTGTGTGTGTGTAGGCCATAGTGCTATATGTTAATCTGGAGAATCACTTTGATTTATTGAGAAGGTTTGTTCTGTGTGTGTGTGTGTGTGTGTGTGTGTGTGTGTGTGTGTGTGTGTGTGTGTGTGTGTGTGTGTGTGTGTATGTAGGCCATAGTGCTAAATGTTAGTCTGGAGAATCACTGTGATTTATTGAGGTTTGTTCAGTGTGTCTTTGTGTAGGCCACAGGGCTATATGTTAGTCTGGACAATGACTGTAATTTATTGAGAAGGTATGTTCAGTATATGTGTAGGCCATAGTGCTATTTGTTAATCTGGAGAATCACTGGGATTTATTGAGAATGTTTCTTCAGTGTGTGTGTACGGCACAGTGCTATATGTTAGCTGGAGAATCACAGTGATTTATTGAGAAGGTTTTTTTCAGTGTGTGTGTAGGCCATTGTACTATATGTTAGTCTGGAGAATTGCTGTGATTTATTGAGGTTTGTTCATTGTGTGTGCAGGCCATAGTGCTATATGTTGGTCGGGACAATCACTGTGATTTTTTGAGAAGGTTTGTTCAGTGTGTGTGTACGCCATAGTGCGATATGTTTGTCTGGAGAATTACTGTGATTTATTGAGAACGTTTCTCAGTGTGTGTGTGTGTGTGTGTGTGTGTGTGTGTGTGTGTGTTGGTCATAGTGCTATATGTGAGGCTGGAGAATCACTGTGATTTATTGAGAACATTTGTTCAGTGTGTGTGTAGGCCATAGTTCTATATGTTAGTCTGGATAATTACTGTGATTTATTGAGAAAGTTTGTTCAGTGTTTGTGGAGGCCATAGTGCTATACGTTAGTCTGAAGACTCACTGTGATTTATTGAAAAGATTTATTCAGTGTGTGTGTATGCCATAGTGCTATATGTTTGTCTGGAAAATCACTGCGATTTATTGAGAAGGATTGTTCAGTGTGTGTGTGTGTAGGCCGTAGTGCTATATGTTAGTCTGGAGAATCACTGTGATTTATTGAGAAGGTTTCCTCAGTGTATGTGTAGGCCATAATGCTATTTCTTAATCTAGAGAATCACTAAGATTTATTGAGAAGGTTTGCTCAGTGTGTGTGTAGGCCATAGTACTATATGTTAGTCTGGAGAATAACTGATTTATTGAGAAGATTTGTTCAGTGTGTCTGTGTAGGCTATAGTGCTATATGTTAGTCTGGAGAATCATTGTGATTTATTGAGAATGTTTGTTCAGTGTGTGTGTAGGCCATAGTAATATATGTTAGTCTGGAGAATCACTGTGATTTATTGAGAAGATTTGTTTAGTGTGTGTGTAAGCCATAGTGTTATATGTTAGTCTGGAGAATTACTGTGATTTATTGAGAAGGTTTGTTCAGTGTGTGTGTAGGCCATAGTGTTATATGTTAGTCTGGATAATTACTGTGATTTATTGAGAAGGTTTGTTATGTGTTCTTGTGTGTAGGCCATAGTGCTCTATGTTAATCTGGAGAATCACTGTGATTTATTGAGAAGGTTTGTTCTTATAGGTTCATAGGTTGATACTAGGCTATCTGCCCTAGGGCATTTACAAGCCTAGCCAGAGTGTGTTTGGCTTTTGCCAGCCTTCTTAGATTAGTTGACTGTGCCTCTGTATAGTAGGTCACAGAAGATAGCCCATTTAAGGTTAGTTTACCATGCCTCTGTCTATCAGTGACACAGAAGAGATCCCAGAGGAAAATTTATGATCTCCCATCCAAACGTCAAGATTCTTCTTGAAGAGGGTCATTGAGGGGCTCTGTCTGACATGGAGTGGTATTTTGTTCCAGAGTGAGGGGAGCCTCTGGGATATGAATCTGTCCCTCCAGCATGTTCTATTTATTTCTGTGCTGAGGATTAAGTCACTCGAGCATGTAGTTCTGATGGATTTGGATTTCTTGAGGTGAAGCATGTCCATTAATTCTGGGTTGGACATGGCTTTATACGTCAGGCACAGATCGCCTCTGAGTAGACGGTAAGCAACTGAGTAGAGCTGGAGTTTCTTTAGCCTAACTGCGTAGGGCATCTGTTTGAGTCCCTTGATCCTCTTGGTGAGGTACGTTTGGGGTCTTTCTAGTTGTAGCAGGTGTCGGGTAAGGTACATCCCAAATGGGGCATTGTATTCAATTATGGGCCTGATGAGTGATGAGTAGAGGGGCACAATGACCTCTCTTGATCTAGATGTGAACCCCTTCGTGATAAGGTGGGCTATATAGAATGTCTTTCTAACCACTTTGGCAATGTGATTGTCAAAGGAGAGATTGCAATCTACTTGGGTCCCCAAATCCCTAATTACTTCTTCCGCACTTAATGGATTACCACCTATGTGGTAATTTGTGGGCACTTTGTTTTTTCCAAAGAGGATGACTATGCACTTTTTGGCATTTAGCTTTAGGCCATGGCTTTGGCACCAGTTATCTGTCTCTGTGAGAACTTTTTAGAGGATGCTTGTGTCAGCCGGTGAGTCGATTATGGCCCCCATTTTGCAGTCATCTGCAAACTTTGTCAGCCATAGTCCTCCTGTGTTAGCCTGTACCTCAGAGAAATATATACCGAACAAGAGAGGTCCCAGGAATGAGCCTTTTGGGACGCCACTTGTAACTGGTTTAGAGTCTGACATGGCACCTGCAATTCTGACCATGTGGGTTCTATCCCTAAGCCAGTTTGCAACCCATCTTGTGACATAGGGGTTGATATTTAAGTTGGTGAGCTTATTAATGATGCCCCAGTGGGGTATTGTGTCGAAGGCTTTTCCAAAGTCAAGGTAGGCTGTGTGGACTACCTTCCCTTCATCTATGGCCTTGGTGACTGTTTCAAAGAAATTAACCAGGTTCAAGAGGCAAGATCTGCCCTTAACAAAGCCGAATTGGGTAGGATCCAGTGTTTGGAGGTTCCCAATGTCTTTGTTTATGAGTTCCATGATGATACACTCCATAGCTTTGCAGACCAGGCTAGTTAGGCTTATAGGGTGATAGTTTCCGGGGTCCGTTGTGGCACCACCTTTATGGAGTGGGACCACTGTTGCTGTACGCCATTCTTTGGGTACATATCCTGTTGTAAGGCTGAGACTGATCAGTGATTTTAAGTGAGGGTTCAGTTCTTCTTGGAGCTCATGTAAAACGCAGCCGGGACACCATCCGGTCCCACTGATGCTGTGTTTTTTGCTTTGGAGAGGGCAGCTCTCACCTGTGCATCTGTGATGTCAGGGAGGCTGCACTCTGTTGGGATAGTCATTTGCTCATTTGGGGGGGGGGAGAAGTTTGCACTGAACCTGTCTGCCAGGATGTTGGCAATATCTGTGGGTTTGTGTGTGTGTGTGTGTGTGTGTGTGTGTGTGTGTGTGTGTGTGTGTGTGTGTGTGTGTGTGTGTGTGTGTGTGTGTGTGTGTGTGTGTGTGTGTGTGTGTGTTTAGGCCATATTGCTATATGTTAGTCTGGAGAATCACTGCGATTTATTGAGAAGGTTTGTTCAGTGTGTGTGTAGGCTGTAGTACTATATGATAGTCTGGAAAATCACTGTGATTTATTGAGATTTGCTCAGTGTGTGTGTAGGACATAGTGCTATATGTTAGTCTGGAGAATCACTGTAATTTATTGAGGTTTGTTCAGTATGTGTGTGTGTGTGTGTAGGCCATAGTGCTATATGTTAGTCTGTAGAATCACTGATTTTTTGAGAAGGTTTATTCAGTGTGTGTTGAGGCCATAGTGCTATATGTTAGTCTGGAGAATTACTGTAATTTATTGAGAATGTTTGTTCAGTGTGTGTGTAGACCATAGTACTATATGTTAATCTGGGGAATCACTGTGATTTATTGAGAAGGTTTATTCAGTGTGTGTGTAAGACACAGTGCTATATGTTAGTCTGGAGAATCACTGTGATTTATTGAGAATGTTTGTACAGTGTGTATGTAGGCCACAGTACTATATGTTAGTCTGGAGAATCACTGTGATTTATTGAGAAGGTTTGTTCAGTGTGTGTGTAGGCCACAGTGCTATATGTTAGTTTGGAGAATTACTGTGATTTATTGAGAAGGTTTGTTCAGTGGTTGTGTGTGTGTAGGTCATAGTGCAATATGTTAGGCTGGAGAATCACTGTGCTTTACTGAGAAGGTTTGTTCAGTGTGTGTGTAGGCCATAGTGCTATATGTTAGTTTGGAGAATTACTGTGATTTATTGAGAAGGTTTGTTCAGTGTGTGTGGAGGCCATAGTGCTGTATGTTAGTCTGGAGAATCACTGTGATTAATTGAGAAGGTTTGTTCAGTGTGTGTGTGTGTGTGTGTGTGTGTGTGTGTGTGTGTGTGTGTGTGTGTGTGTGTGTGTGTGTGCGTCTGTGTGTGTGTGTGTGTCTGTGTCTGCGTGTCATAGTGGTATATGTTAGTCTGGAAAATTACTGTGATTTATTGAGAAGATTTGTTCAGTGTGTCTGTGTAGGCCATAATGCTATATGTTAGTCTGGAGAATCACTGTGATTTATTGAGAAGGTTTTTCAGTGTGTGTGTAGGCCTTAGTACTATATGTTAGTCTGGAGAATAACTGATTTATTGAAAAGGTTTGTTCCGTGTGTCTGTCTAGGCTATAGTGCTATATTTTAGTCTGGAGAATCAATGTGATTTATTAAGAAGATTTGTTCAATGTGTATGTAGGCCATAGTGCTGTATGTTAGTCTGGAGAATTACTGTGATTTATTGAGAAGGTTTGTTGAGTGTGTGTGTAGGCCATAGTGTTATATGTTAGTCTGGAGAATTACTGTGATTTATTGAGAAGGTTTGTTATGTGTTCTTGTGTGTGTAGGCCATAGTGCTATATGTTAATCTGGAGAATCACTGTGATTTATTGAGGCTTGTTCTGTGTGTGTGTGTGTGTGTGTGTGTGTGTGTGTGTGTGTGTGTGTGTGTGTGTGTGTGTGTGTGTGTGTGTAGGCCATATTGCTATATGTTAGTATGGAGAATCACTGTGATTTATTGAGAAGGTTTGATCAGTGTGTGTGTAGGCCATAGTGCCATATGTTCGTCTGGAGAATCACTGTGATTTATTGAGAAGGTTTGTTCAGTGTGTGAAGAGGCCATAGTGCTATATGTTAGTCTGGAGAATTACTGTGTTTTATTGAGAAGGTTTGTTCAGTGTGTGTGTAGGCCATAGTACTATATGTTAAACTGGAGAATCACTGTGATTTATTGAGAATGTTTGTACAGTGTGTATGTAGGCCATAGTACTGAATGTTAGTCTGGAGAATAACTGTGATTTATTGAGAAGGTTTGTTCAGTGTGTATGGAGGCCATAGTGCTATATGTTAGTCTGGAGAATCTCTGTGATTTATTGAGAAGGTTTGTTCAGTGTGTGTGTAGGTCATAGTACTATATGTTAATCTATAGAATCATTGTGATTTATTGAGAAGGTTTGTTCAGTGTGTGTAGGCCATAGTGCTATATGTTAGCTGGAGAATCACAGTGATTTATTGAGAAGGTTTGTTCAGTGTGTGTGTAGACCATAGTATTATATGTTAGTCTGGAGAATCGCTGTGATTTATTGAGAAGGTTTGTTCAGTATGTGTGTGTGTGTGTGTGTGCAGGCCATAGTGCTATATGTTAGTCTGTAGAATCACTGTGATTTTTTGAGAAGGTTTGTTCAGTGTGTGTTGAGGCCATAGTGCTATATGTTAGTCTGAAGAATTACTGTGATTTATTGAGAATGTTTGTTCAGTGTGTGTGTGTGTAGGCCATAGTACTATATGTTAATCTGGAGGATCACTGTGATTTATTGAGAAGGTTTGTTCAGTGTGTGTGTAAGACACAGTGCTATATGTTTTTCTAGAGAATCACTGTGATTTATTGAGAATGTTTGTACAGTGTGTATGTAGACCATAGTGCTGTATGTTAGTCTGGAGAATCACTGTGATTTATTGAGGTTTGTTCAGTGTGTGTGTGTGTAGGCCATAGTGCTATATGTTAGTCTGTAGAATCACTGTTATTTATTGAGAATATTTTTTCAGTCTGTGCAGAGGCCATAGTGCTATATGTTAATCTGGAGAATCACTGTGATTTATTGAGAATGGTTGTTCAGTGTGTTTGTAGGCCATAATACTTTATGTTAGTTTGGAGAATCACTGTTATTTATTGAGAAGGTTTGTTCAGTGTGTGTGTGTGTGTGTGTGTGTGTGTGTGTGTGTGTGTGTGTGTGTGTGTGTGTGTGTGTGTGTAGGCTGTAGTGCTATATGTTAGTCTGGAGAATCACTGTGATTTATTGAGAAGGCATGTTCAGCATGCGTGTGTAGGCCATAGTGCTATATGGTAGTCTGGAGAATCACTGTGATTCCTTGAGAAGGTTTGTTCAGTGTGTGTGTAGGCCATAGTGCTATATGTTAGTCTGGAAAATCACTGTGATTTATTGAGAAGGTCTGTTCGGTGTGTCTGTATGCCATAATGTTATATGTTATTGTGGAGAATTACTGTGATTTATTGAGAATGTTTGTACAGTGTGTATGTAGGCCACAGTACTATATGTTAGTTTGGAGAATCACTGTGATTTATTGAGAAGGTTTGTTCTGTGTGTGTGTAGGCCACAGTGCTATATGTTAGTTTGGAGAATTACTGTGATTTATTGAGAAGGTTTGTTCAGTGTGTGTGTGTGTGTAGGTCATAGTGCAATATGTTAGGCTCGAGAATCACTGTGCTTTACTGAGAAGGTTTGTTCAGTGTGTGTGTAGGCCATAGTGCTATATGTTAGTTTGGAGAATTACTGTGATTTATTGAGAAGGTTTGTTCAGTGTGTGTGGAGGCCATAGTGCTGTATGTTAGTCTGGAGAATCACTGTGATTAATTGAGAAGGTTTGTTCAGTGTGTGTGTGTGTGTGTGTGTGTGTGTGTGTGTGTGTGTGTGTGTGTGTGTCTGTGTGTGTGTCTGTGTCTGCGTGTTTGTGTGTCATAGTGGTATATGTTAGTCTGGAAAATTACTGTGATTTATTGAGAAGGTTTGTTCAGTGTGTCTGTGTAGGCCATAATGCTATATGTTAGTCTCGAGAATCACTGTGATTTATTGAGAAGGTTTTTCAGTGTGTGTGTAGGCCATAGTGCTATATGTTAGTCTGGAAAATCACTGTGATTTATTGAGAAGGTCTGTTCGGTGTGTCTGTATGCCATAATGTTATATGTTATTGTGGAGAATTACTGTGATTTATTGAGAATGTTTGTACAGTGTGTATGTAGGCCACAGTACTATATGTTAGTCTGGAGAATCACTGTGATTTATTGAGAAGGTTTGTTCTGTGTGTGTGTAGGCCACAGTGCTATATGTTAGTTTGGAGAATTACTGTGATTTATTGAGAAGGTTTGTTCAGTGTGTGTGTGTGTGTGTAGGTCATAGTGCAATATGTTAGGCTCGAGAATCACTGTGCTTTACTGAGAAGGTTTGTTCAGTGTGTGTGTAGGCCATAGTGCTATATGTTAGTTTGGAGAATTACTGTGATTTATTGAGAAGGTTTGTTCAGTGTGTGTGGAGGCCATAGTGCTGTATGTTAGTCTGGAGAATCACTGTGATTAATTGAGAAGGTTTGTTCAGTGTGTGTGTGTGTGTGTGTGTGTGTGTGTGTGTGTGTCTGTGTGTGTGTCTGTGTCTGCGTGTTTGTGTGTCATAGTGGTATATGTTAGTCTGGAAAATTACTGTGATTTATTGAGAAGGTTTGTTCAGTGTGTCTGTGTAGGCCATAATGCTATATGTTAGTCTGGAGAATCACTGTGATTTATTGAGAAGGTTTTTCAGTGTGTGTGTAGGCCTTAGTACTATATGTTAGTCTGGAGAATAACTGATTTATTGAAAAGGTTTGTTCCGTGTGTCTGTCTAGGCCAGGGTTGCCAGATTTCCAGCAACCCAGGTAGGGACAAAAAAAATAGAAGGTCTCTCACGAAGTGAAGACCAAAAAAAAAAAAAAAAAAAAAAAAAAAAAGGTCTTCGGCAACTGAAGACCAAAAAAATACACAGCAGATAGGTTAGTTACTTAAATGTGCTGCAGTTGTGAGTAGGTGGTGCATGGGTTAGGAGGGAGGTGAGTGAAAGGGGAAGACACTGGAGGTAAAACAAATCAATGTTGTACTTAAAATATTACATAAATAATCATTAAAATGCAATTGGCAGACAAAATAAAACATAAACTGCAGTAGTAACGCCACATCTGGTATCAGACTGCAAGTCCAGAGTGGTAAAAAAGTAGAAAGCTGTTTGAATTACATTAGTTCACAGAGTAAAATACAGGAAAATATTGCAAAGAACACGCTATAACCACAAGGGCAATTCGAATCTAGCCCAACAAATGGGAGCTGTGAGTGCAAGCTTGCAAGCTCCACTACAGAGGATTTAATACAGTAAATCAGTAATGGCTATAGTGTTGAGACTTGCTGGCAATCAGAAGCTACCCAAGAGGAAACAGAAGCTGTGACTGCCGCAAGCTTCAACAACGACAGTAAACTAGGGCTTTATTCCAAATCATATAGCAGTATTCTAGCGTTTAGCTGTATTGGCAAACACAAAACTATGTTGACAACGGAGGCTATGCCTACAAGCTTTCAAACGCTACTTAAAAGGGATATATTACAGTAAATCAGATAGCGGTATCAAATTACGCTGGGAGTTATTGTACGACGCAAAATGGTTAACAAATACTGTAAGCCCTGAAGTTGAAAATGCTATATCTAGCTTAATTCGCCAAACAAACAGGAGCAGAGACTGCTTTATCGCAAATGCTAGTAAAGAGGGATATACATAAAAAAAAAAATAACGTTGCGACCTTTTGGCAGTAACAAAGCCTTTTCCAGCAAACAAACGTCAGCTGCGACTGCAAGCTTCCTTATGGCAATACAGTGCGATAGTGTAAACTGCTCAAAACATACATACACAACTATGAAGTGGATAATATGCAAGTCTGCCTTTGAAATGATGAATATTAAACTTACATTACATACATTCACAACCACAAAGTAGATAATATGCAATTCTGCCTTAGAAATGATGAATATTAAACTTACTCAGATGGTATAATATACAATTCTGATTTAAGGATGATAACACTTACTCAGCTCGTTTAACACAGAACTGGACCAATACAGGTGTTAGCCAAGGTGCAAGGCCAGCAGCGAGCTTCGTGTTTAATGCATTGCAGTTCGCATTAAACACGAGAAGCTCCAGTGTTAGCTTTTGATCGGCCCGTATGGCATATGGGCCAATCAAAATCGCTAAACACGGAGCTTCTCGTGTTTAATGCGGAACACAAGAAGCCGTGGCAGTTTAGCAATTTTTGATTGGCCCGTATGCCAGGTATACGGGTCAATCAAAAAAAAAAAAAAAAAAAAAAAAACAAAGTGGAGGCTGGCCGGGATTTAAACCGGCAGGGCGGGACTCGGGATCAGGCTACTGATCTCGGGACAGTCCCGCCCAAATAGGGACGTCTGGCAACCCTGGTCTAGGCTATAGTGCTATATTTTAGTCTAGAGAATCAATGTGATTTATTAAGAAGATTTGTTCAGTGTGTATGTAGGCCATAGTGCTGTATGTTAGTCTGGAGAATTACTGTGATTTATTGAGAAGGTTTGTTGAGTGTGTGTGTAGGCCATAATGTTATATGTTAGTCTGGAGAATTACTGTGATTTATTGAGAAGGTTTGTTATGTGTTCTTGTGTGTGTAGGCCATAGTGCTATATGTTAATCTGGAGAATCACTGTGATTTATTGAGGCTTGTTCTGTG
This sequence comes from Protopterus annectens, assembly GCF_019279795.1. Classification (NCBI taxonomy): domain Eukaryota; kingdom Metazoa; phylum Chordata; order Ceratodontiformes; family Protopteridae; genus Protopterus; species Protopterus annectens. The sequence continues at coordinate 45,379,511 of NC_056748.1, read as the reverse complement.
TGTGTGTGTGTGTGTGTGTGTGTGTGTGTGTGTGTGTGTGTGTGTGTGTGTGTGTGTGTGTAGGCCATATTGCTATATGTTAGTATGGAGAATCACTGTGATTTACTGAGAATGTTTGATCAGTGTGTGTGTAGGCCATAGTGCCATATGTTCGTCTGGAGAATCACTGTGATTTATTGAGAAGGTTTGTACAGTGTGTATGTAGGCCACAGTACAATATGTTAGTCTGGAGAATCACTGTGATTTATTGAGAAGGTTTGTTCAGTGTGTGTGTAGGCCACAGTGCTATATGTTAGTTTGGAGAATTACTGTGATTTATTGAGAAGGTTTGTTCAGTGTGTGTGTGTGTGTAGGTCATAGTGCAATATGTTAGGCTGGAGAATCACTGTGCTTTACTGAGAAGGTTTGTTCAGTGTGTGTGTAGGCCATAGTGCTATATGTTAGTTTGGAGAATTACTGTGATTTATTGAGAAGGTTTGTTCAGTGTGTGTGGAGGCCATAGTGCTGTATGTTAGTCTGGAGAATCACTGTGATTAATTGAGAAGGTTTGTTCAGTGTGTGTGTGTGTGTGTGTGTGTGTGTGTCTGTGTGTGTGTGTGTCTGTGTCTGCGTGTTTGTGTGTCATAGTGGTATATGTTAGTCTGGAAAATTACTGTGATTTATTGAGAAGGTTTGTTCAGTGTGTCTGTGTAGGCCATAATGCTATATGTTAGTCTGGAGAATCACTGTGATTTATTGAGAAGGTTTTTCAGTGTGTGTGTAGGCCTTAGTACTATATGTTAGTCTGGAGAATAACTGATTTATTGAAAAGGTTTGTTCCGTGTGTCTGTCTAGGCTATAGTGCTATATTTTAGTCTGGAGAATCAATATGATTTATTAAGAAGATTTGTTCAGTGTGTATGTAGGCCATAGTGCTGTATGTTAGTCTGGAGAATTACTGTGATTTATTGAGAAGGTTTGTTGAGTGTGTGTGTAGGCCATAGTGTTATATGTTAGTCTGGAGAATTACTGTGATTTATTGAGAAGGTTTGTTATGTGTTCTTGTGTGTGTAGGCCATAGTGCTATATGTTAATCTGGAGAATCACTGTGATTTATTGAGGCTTGTTCTGTGTGTGTGTGTGTGTGTGTGTGTGTGTGTGTGTGTGTGTGTGTGTGTGTGTGTGTGTGTGTGTGTAGGCCATATTGCTATATGTTAGTATGGAGAATCACTGTGATTTATTGAGAAGGTTTGATCAGTGTGTGTGTAGGCCATAGTGCCATATGTTCGTCTGGAGAATCACTGTGATTTATTGAGAAGGTTTGTTCAGTGTGTGAAGAGGCCATAGTGCTATATGTTAGTCTGGAGAATTACTGTGTTTTATTGAGAAGGTTTGTTCAGTGTGTGTGTAGGCCATAGTACTATATGTTAATCAGGAGAATCACTGTGATTTATTGAGAATGTTTGTACAGTGTGTATGTAGGCCATAGTACTGAATGTTAGTCTGGAGAATAACTGTGATTTATTGAGAAGGTTTGTTCAGTGTGTATGGAGGCCATAGTGCTATATGTTAGTCTGGAGAATCTCTGTGATTTATTGAGAAGGTTTGTTCAGTGTGTGTGTAGGTCATAGTACTATATGTTAATCTATAGAATCATTGTGATTTATTGAGAAGGTTTGTTCAGTGTGTGTAGGCCATAGTGCTATATGTTAGCTGGAGAATCACAGTGATTTATTGAGAAGGTTTGTTCAGTGTGTGTGTAGACCATAGTACTATATGTTAGTCTGGAGAATCGCTGTGATTTATTGAGAAGGTTTGTTCAGTATGTGTGTGTGTGTGTGCAGGCCATAGTGCTATATGTTAGTCTGTAGAATCACTGTGATTTTTTTGAGAAGGTTTGTTCAGTGTGTGTTGAGGCCATAGTGCTATATGTTAGTCTGAAGAATTACTGTGATTTATTGAGAATGTTTGTTCAGTGTGTGTGTGTAGGCCATAGTACTATATGTTAATCTGGAGGATCACTGTGATTTATTGAGAAGGTTTGTTCAGTGTGTGTGTAAGACACAGTGCTATATGTTTTTCTGGAGAATCACTGTGATTTATTGAGAATGTTTGTAGAGTGTGTATGTAGACCATAGTGCTGTATGTTAGTCTGGAGAATCACTTTGATTTATTGAGAAGGTTTGTTCAGTGTGTGTGTGTGTGTGTGTGTGTGTGTGTGTGTGTGTGTGTGTGTGTGTGTGTGTGTGTGTGAGTGTGTGTGTGTGTGTGTGTGTGTGTGTAGGCCATGTTATTTATTGAGAAGGATTATTCAGTGTGTGTGTAGGCCATAATGCTATATGTTAGTGTGGAGAATCACTGTGATTTATTGAGAAGGTTTGTTCAGTGTGTCTGTGTAGGCCATAGTGATATATGTTAGTCTGGAGAATCACTGTGGTTTATTGAGAAGGTTTGTTCAGTGTGTGTAGGCTATAGTGCTGTATGTTAGTCTGTAGAATTACTGTGAATTATTGTGAAGGTTTGTTGAGTGTGTGTGTGTGTGTGTGTGTGTGTGTGTGTGTGTGTGTGTGTGTGTGTGTGTGTGTGTGTAGGCTGTAGTGCTATATGTTAGTCTGGAGAATCACTGTGATTTATTGAGAAGGTATGTTCAGCGTGTGTGTGTAGGCCATAGTACTATATGGCAGTCTGGAGAATCACTGTGATTCTTTGAGAAGGTTTGTTCAGTGTGAGTGCAGGCCATAGTGCTATATGTTAGTCTAGAAAATCACTGTGATTTATTGAGAAGGTTTGTTCAGTGTGTCTGTATGCCATAATTTTATATGTTAGTGTGGAGAATTACTGTGATTTATTCAGAAGATTTGTTCACTGTGTGTGTGTGTGTGTGTGTGTGTGTGTGTGTGTGTGTGTGTGTGTGTGTGTGTGTGTGTGTGTGTGTGTGTCTGTCTGTCTGTCTAGGCCATAGTGCTATATGTTAGTCTGAAGAATCACTGTGATTTATTGAGGTTTGTTCAGTGTGTGTGTGTGTGTAGGCCATAGTGCTATATGTTAGTCTGTAGAATCACTGTTATTTATTGAGAATATTTTTTCAGTCTGTGTAGAGGCCATAGTGCTATATGTTAATCTGGAGAATCACTGTGATTTATTGAGAATGGTTGTTCATTGTGTGTGTAGGCCATAGTACTTTATGTTAGTTTGGAGAATCACTGTTATTTATTGAGAAGGTTTGTTCAGTGTGTGTGTGTGTGTGTGTGTGTGTGTGTGTGTGTGTGTGTGTGTGTGTGTGTGTGTGTGTGTGTGTGTAGGCTGTAGTGCTATATGTTAGTCTGGAGAATCACTGTGATTTATTGAGAAGGCATGTTCAGCATGCGTGTGTAGGCCATAGTGCTATATGGTAGTCTGGAGAATCACTGTGATTCCTTGAGAAGGTTTGTTCAGTGTGTGTGTAGGCCATAGTGCTATATGTTAGTCTGGAAAATCACTGTGATTTATTGAGAAGGTCTGTTCGGTGTGTCTGTATGCCATAATGTTATATGTTATTGTGGAGAATTACTGTGATTTATTGAGAAGATTTTTTCAGTATGTGTGTATGTGTGTGTGTGTCTGTGTAGGCCATGGTGCTATATGTTAGTCTGGAGAATCACTGTGATTTATTGAGGTTTGTTCAGTGTGTGTGTAGGCCATAGTGCTATATGTTAGTCTGGAAAATCACTGTGATTTATTGAGAAGGTCTGTTCGGTGTGTCTGTATGCCATAATGTTATATGTTATTGTGGAGAATTACTGTGATTTATTGAGAAGATTTTTTCAGTGTGTGTGTATGTGTGTGTGTGTGTGTGTGTGTGTGTGTGTGTGTGTGTGTGTGTGTGTGTGTGTGTGTAGGCCATGGTGCTATATGTTAGTCTGGAGAATCACTGTGATTTATTGAGGTTTGTTCAGTGTGTGCGTGTAGGCCATAGTGCTATATGTTAGACTGTAGAATCACTGTGATTTATTGAGAAGGTTTGTTCAGTGTGTGTAGAGGCCATAGTGCTATATGTTAGTCTGGAGAATTACTGTGATTTATTGAGAATGTTCAGTGTATGTGCAGGCCATAGTAGTGTATGTTAATCTGGAGAATCACTGTGATTTATTGAGAAGGTTTGTTCAGTGTCTGTGTCTAGGCCATAGTGCTATATGCTTGTCTGGAGAATCACTGATTTGTTGAGAATGTTTGTACAGTGTGTATGTAGGCCATAGTACTATTTGTTAGTCTGGAGAACCACTGTGTTTTATTGAGAAGTTTTGTTCAGTGTGTGTGGAGGCCATAGTGCTATATTTTAGTCTGGAGAATCACTGTGATTTATTGAGAAGGTTTGTTCAGTGTTTGTGTGTGTGTGTGTAGGTCATAGTGCTATATGTTTGGCTGGAGAATCACTTTGATTTACTGAGAGGGTTTGTTCAGTGTGTGTTTAGGCCATAGTGCTATATGTTTGTCTGGAAAATCACTGTGATTTATAGAGAAGATTTGTTCAGTGTGTGTGTAGGCCATAGTACTATATGTTAGTCTGGAGAATCACTGTGATTTATTTAGAAGGTTTGTTCAGTGTATGTGTAGGCCATAGTGCTATATATTAGTCTTGGGAATACTGTGATTTATTGAGAAGGTTTGTTCAGTGTGTGTGTAGGCCATAGTGCTATATGTTATTGAGAAGGTTTGTTCAATGTGTGTAGAGGCCATAGTTCTATATGTTAGTCTGGAGAATTACTGTGATTTATTGAGAATGTTTGTTCAGTGTGTGTGTGGGCCATATTAGTATATGTTAATCTTGAGAATCACTGTGATTTATTGAGAAGGTTTGTTCAGTGTGTGCGTGTTTAGGCCACAGTGCTATATGTTAGTCTGGAGAATCACTGTGATTTATTGAGAATGTTTGTACAGTGTGAATGTAGGCCATAGTACTTTATGTTAGTTTGCAGAATCACGGTGATTTATTGAGAAGGTTTGTTTAGTGTGTACGGAGGCCAAAGTGCTGTATGTTAGTCTGGAGAATTACTGTGATATATTGAGAATGTTTGTTCAGCGCGTGTGTAAGCTATAGTACTATATGTTAATCTGGAGAATCACTGTGAATTATTGATAAGTGTTGTTCACTGTGTGTGTGTGTGTGTGTGTGTGTGTGTGTGTGTGTGTGTGTGTGTGTGTGTGTGTGTGTGTGTAGGCCATAGTGCTATATATTAGTCTGGAGAATCACTGTGATTTATGGAGAAGGTTTGTTTAGTGTGTGTGTGTGTGTGTGTGTGTGTGTAGGCCATAGTGCTATATGTTAGTCTGGAGAATCACTGTGATTTATTGAGAAGGTTTACTCAGTGTATGTGTAGGCCATAGTGCTATATGTTAGTGTGGAAAATCACTGTGATTTATTGAGAAGATTTGTTCAGTGTGTGTGTGTAGGCCATAGTACTATATGTTAGTCTGGAGGATTACTGTGATTTGCTGAGAAGGTTTGTTCAGTGTATGTGTAGGCCATAGTGCTATTTCTTAATCTAGAGAATCACTGAGATTTATTAAGAAGGTTTGTTCAGTGTGTGTGTAGACCTTAGTACTATATGTTAGTCTGTAGAATAACTGATTTATTGAGAAGGATTGTTCCGTGTGTCTGTGTAGGCTATAGTGCTATAGTTTAGTCTGGAGAATCACTGTGATTTATTGAGAAGATTTGTTCAGTGCGTGTGTAGGCCATAATGTTGTATGTTAGTCTGGGGAATTACTGTGATTTATTGAGAAGGTTTGTGCAGTGTGTGCATAGGCCATAGTGTTATATGTTAGTCTGGAGAATTACTGTGATTTATTGAGAAGGTTTGTTATGTGTTCTTGTCTGTGTAGGCCATAGTGCTATATGTTAATCTGGAGAATCACTGTGATTTATTGAGAAGGTTTGTTCTGTTTGTGTGTGTGTGTGTGTGTGTGTGTGTGTGTGTGTGTGTGTGTGTGTTTATGCCATATTGCTATATGTTAGTATGGAGAAACCACTGTGATTTATTGAGAAGGTTTGTTCAGTGTGTGTGTAGGCTATAGTACTATATGTTAAGTCTGGAGAATCACTGTGATTTATTCAGAAGATTTGTTCAGGCCATAGTGCTATATGTTAGTCTGTAGAATCACTGTGATTTATTGAGATGGTTTGTTCAGTGTGTGTAGAGGCCATAGTGCTATATGTTAGTCTGGAGAATTACTGTGATTTATTGAGAATGTTTCTCAGTGTGTGTGTGTGTGTGTGTGTGTGTGTGTGTGTGTGTGTGTGTGTGTGTGTGTGTTGGTCATAGTGCTATATGTGAGGCTGGAGAATCACTGTGATTTATTGAGAACATTTGTTCAGTGTGTGTGTAGGCCATAGTTCTATATGTTAGTCTGGATAATTACTGTGATTTATTGAGAAAGTTTGTTCAGTGTTTGTGGAGGCCATAGTGCTATACGTTAGTCTGAAGACTCACTGTGATTTATTGAAAAGATTTATTCAGTGTGTGTGTATGCCATAGTGCTATATGTTTGTCTGGAAAATCACTGCGATTTATTGAGAAGGATTGTTCAGTGTGTGTGTGTGTAGGCCGTAGTGCTATATGTTAGTCTGGAGAATCACTGTGATTTATTGAGAAGGTTTCCTCAGTGTATGTGTAGGCCATAATGCTATTTCTTAATCTAGAGAATCACTAAGATTTATTGAGAAGGTTTGCTCAGTGTGTGTGTAGGCCATAGTACTATATGTTAGTCTGGAGAATAACTGATTTATTGAGAAGATTTGTTCAGTGTGTCTGTGTAGGCTATAGTGCTATATGTTAGTCTGGAGAATCACTGTGATTTATTGAGAAGGTTTGTTCAGTGTGTGTGTAGGCCATAGTAATATATGTTAGTCTGGAGAATCACTGTGATTTATTGAGAAGATTTGTTTAGTGTGTGTGTAAGCCATAGTGTTATATGTTAGTCTGGAGAATTACTGTGATTTATTGAGAAGGTTTGTTCAGTATGTGTGTAGGCCATAGTGTTATATGTTAGTCTGGATAATTACTGTGATTTATTGAGAAGGTTTGTTATGTGTTCTTGTGTGTAGGCCATAGTGCTCTATGTTAATCTGGAGAATCACTGTGATTTATTGAGAAGGTTTGTTCTTATAGGTTCATAGGTTGATACTAGGCTATCTGCCCTAGGGCATTTACAAGCCTAGCCAGAGTGTGTTTGGCTTTTGCCAGCCTTCTTAGATTAGTTGACTGTGCCTCTGTATAGTAGGTCACAGAAGATAGCCCATTTAAGGTTAGTTTACCATGCCTCTGTCTATCAGTGACACAGAAGAGATCCCAGAGGTAAATTTACGATCTCCCATCCAAACATCAAGATTCTTCTTGAAGAGTGTCATTGAGGGGCTCTGTCTGACATGGAGTGGTATTTTGTTCCAGAGTGAGGGGAGCCTCTGGGATATGAATCTGTCCCTCCAGCATGTTCTATTTATTTCTGTGCTGAGGATTAAGTCACTCGAGCATGTAGTTCTGATGGATTTGGATTTCTTGAGGTGGAGCATGTCCATTAATTCTGGTTTGGACATGGCTTTATACGTCAGGCACAGATCGCCTCTGAGTAGACGGTAAGCAACTGAGTAGAGCTGGAGTTTCTTTAGCCTAACTGCGTAGGGCATCTGTTTGAGTCCCTTGATCCTCTTGGTGAGGTACGTTTGGGGTCTTTCTAGTTGTAGCAGGTGTCGGGTAAGGTACATCCCAAATGGGGCATTGTATTCAATTATGGGCCTGATGAGTGATGAGTAGAGGGGCACAATGACCTCTCTTGATCTAGATGTGAACCCCTTCGTGATAAGGTGGGCTATATAGAATGTCTTTCTAACCACTTTGGCAATGTGATTGTCAAAGGAGAGATTGCAATCTACTTGGGTCCCCAAATCCCTAATTACTTCTTCCGCACTTAATGGATTACCACCTATGTGGTAATTTGTGGGCACTTTGTTTTTTCCAAAGAGGATGACTATGCACTTTTTGGCATTTAGCTTTAGGCCATGGCTTTGGCACCAGTTATCCGTCTCTGTGAGAACTTTTTAGAGGATGCTTGTGTCAGCCGGTGAGTCGATTATGGCCCCCATTTTGCAGTCATCTGCAAACTTTGTCAGCCATAGTCCTCCTGTGTTAGCCTGTACCTCAGAGAAATATATACCGAACAAGAAAGGTCCCAGGAATGAGCCTTTTGGGACGCCACTTGTAACTGGTTTAGAGTCTGACATGGCACCTGCAATTCTGACCATGTGGGTTCTATCCCTAAGCCAGTTTGCAACCCATCTTGTGACATAGGGGTTGATATTTAAGTTGGTGAGCTTATTAATGATGCCCCAGTGGGGTATTGTGTCGAAGGCTTTTCCAAAGTCAAGGTAGGCTGTGTGGACTACCTTCCCTTCGTCTATGGCCTTGGTGACTGTTTCAAAGAAATTAACCAGGTTCAAGAGGCAAGATCTGCCCTTAACAAAGCCGAATTGGGTAGGATCCAGTGTTTGGAGGTTCCCAATGTCTTTGTTTATGAGTTCCATGATGATACACTCCATAGCTTTGCAGACCAGGCTAGTTAGGCTTATAGGGTGATAGTTTCCGGGGTCCGTTGTGGCACCACCTTTATGGAGTGGGACCACTGTTGCTGTACGCCATTCTTTGGGTACATATCCTGTTGTAAGGCTGAGACTGATCAGTGATTTTAAGTGAGGGTTCAGTTCTTCTTGGAGCTCATGTAAAACGCAGCCGGGACACCATCCGGTCCCACTGATGCTGTGTTTTTTGCTTTGGAGAGGGCAGCTCTCACCTGTGCATCTGTGATGTCAGGGAGGCTACACTCTGTTGGGATAGTCATTTGCTCATTTGGGGGGGGGGGGGAGAAGTTTGCACTGAACCTGTCTGCCAGGATGTTGGCAATGTCTGTGGGTTTGTGTGTGTGTGTGTGTGTGTGTGTTTGTGTGTGTGTGTGTGTGTTTAGGCCATATTGCTATATGTTAGTCTGGAGAATCACTGCGATTTATTGAGAAGGTTTGTTCAGTGTGTGTGTAGGCTGTAGTACTATATGATAGTCTGGAAAATCACTGTGATTTATTGAGATTTGCTCAGTGTGTGTGTAGGACATAGTGCTATATGTTAGTCTGGAGAATCACTGTAATTTATTGAGGTTTGTTCAGTATGTGTGTGTGTGTGTAGGCCATAGTACTATATGTTAGTCTGTAGAATCACTGATTTTTTTGAGAAGGTTTATTCAGTGTGTGTTGAGGCCATAGTGCTATATGTTAGTCTGGAGAATTATTGTAATTTATTGAGAATGTTTGTACAGTCTGTATGTAGGCCACAGTACTATATGTTAATCTGGAGAATCACTGTGATTTATTGAGAAGGTTTATTCAGTGTGTGTGTAAGACACAGTGCTATATGTTAGTCTGGAGAATCACTGTGATTTATTGAGAATGTTTGTACAGTGTGTATGTAGGCCACAGTACTATATGTTAGTCTGGAGAATCACTGTGATTTATTGAGAAGGTTTGTTCAGTGTGTGTGTGTAGGCCACAGTGCTATATGTTAGTTTGGAGAATTACTGTGATTTATTGAGAAGGTTTGTTCAGTGTGTGTGTGTGTGTAGGTCATAGTGCAATATGTTAGGCTGGAGAATCACTGTGCTTTACTGAGAAGGTTTGTTCAGTGTGTGTGTAGGCCATAGTGCTATATGTTAGTTTGGAGAATTACTGTGATTTATTGAGAAGGTTTGTTCAGTGTGTGTGGAGGCCATAGTGCTGTATGTTAGTCTGGAGAATCACTGTGATTAATTGAGAAGGTTTGTTCAGTGTCCGTGTGTGTGTGTGTCTGTGTCTGCGTGTTTGTGTGTCATAGTGGTATATGTTAGTCTGGAAAATTACTGTGATTTATTGAGAAGGTTTGTTCCGTGTGTCTGTGTAGGCCATAATGCTATATGTTAGTCTGGAGAATCACTGTGATTTATTGAGAAGATTTTTCAGTGTGTGTGTAGGCCTTAGTACTATATGTTAGTCTGGAGAATAACTGATTTATTGAAAAGGTTTGTTCCGTGTGTCTGTCTAGGCTATAGTGCTATATTTTAGTCTGGAAAATCAATGTGATTTATTAAGAAGATTTGTTCAGTGTGTATGTAGGCCATAGTGCTGTATGTTAGTCTGGAGAATTACTGTGATTTATTGAGAAGGTTTGTTGAGTGTGTGTGTAGGCCATAGTGTTATATGTTAGTCTGGAGAATTACTGTGATTTATTGAGAAGGTTTGTTATGTGTTCTTGTGTGTGTAGGCCATAGTGCTATATGTTATTCTGGAGAATCACTGTGATTTATTGAGGCTTGTTCTGTGTGTGTGTGTGTGTGTGTGTGTGTGTGTGTGTGTGTGTGTGTGTGTGTGTGTGTGTGTGTGTGTGTGTGTGTGTGTAGGCCATATTGCTATATGTTAGTATGGAGAATCACTGTGATTTATTGAGAAGGTTTGATCAGTGTGTGTGTAGGCCATAGTGCCATATGTTCGTCTGGAGAATCACTGTGATTTATTGAGAAGGTTTGTTCAGTGTGTGAAGAGGCCATAGTGCTATATGTTAGTCTGGAGAATTACTGTGTTTTATTGAGGAGGTTTGTTCAGTGTGTGTGTAGGCCATAGTACTATATGTTAATCTGGAGAATCACTGTGATTTATTGAGAATGTTTGTACAGTGTGTATGTAGGCCATAGTACTGAATGTTAGTCTGGAGAATAACTGTGATTTATTGAGAAGGTTTGTTCAGTGTGTATGGAGGCCATAGTGCTATATGTTAGTCTGGAGAATCTCTGTGATTTATTGAGAAGGTTTGTTCAGTGTGTGTGTAGGTCATAGTACTATATGTTAATCTATAGAATCATTGTGATTTATTGAGAAGGTTTGTTCAGTGTGTGTAGGCCATAGTGCTATATGTTAGCTGGAGAATCACAGTGATTTATTGAGAAGGTTTGTTCAGTGTGTGTGTAGACCATAGTACTATATGTTAGTCTGGAGAATCGCTGTGATTTATTGAGAAGGTTTGTTCAGTATGTGTGTGTGTGTGTGTGCAGGCCATAGTGCTATATGTTAGTCTGTAGAATCACTGTGATTTTTTGAGAAGGTTTGTTCAGTGTGTGTTGAGGCCATAGTGCTATATGTTAGTCTGAAGAATTACTGTGATTTATTGAGAATGTTTGTTCAGTGTGTGTGTGTAGGCCATAGTACTATATGTTAATCTGGAGGATCACTGTGATTTATTGAGAAGGTTTGTTCAGTGTGCGTGTAAGACACAGTGCTATATGTTTGTCTGGAGAATCACTGTGATTTATTGAGAATGTTTGTACAGTGTGTATGTAGACCATAGTGCTGTATGTTAGTCTGGAGAATCACTGTGATTTATTGAGAAGGTTTGTTCAGTGTGTGTGTGTGTGTGTGTGTGTGTGTGTGTGTGTGTGTGTGTAGGCCATAGTGCTATATGTTAGTCTGCAGATTCACTGTTATTTATTGAGAAGGATTATTCAGTGTGTGTGTAGGCCATAATGCTATATGTTAGTGTGGAGAATCACTGTGATTTATTGAGAAGGTTTGTTCAGTGTGTCTGTGTAGGCCATAGTGATATATGTTAGTCTGGAGAATCACTGTGGTTTATTGGGAAGGTTTGTTCAGTGTGTGTAGGCTATAGTGCTGTATGTTAGTCTGTAGAATTACTGTGAATTATTGTGAAGGTTTGTTGAGTGTGTGTGTGTGTGTGTGTGTGTGTGTGTGTGTGTGTGTGTGTGTGTGTGTGTGTGTGTGTGTGTGTGTGTAGGCTGTAGTGCTATATGTTAGTCTGGAGAATCACTGTGATTTATTGAGAAGGTATGTTCAGCGTGTGTGTGTAGGCCATAGTACTATATGGCAGTCTGGAGAATCACTGTGATTCTTTGAGAAGGTTTGTTCAGTGTGAGTGCAGGCCATAGTGCTATATGTTAGTCTAGAAAATCACTGTGATTTATTGAGAAGGTTTGTTCAGTGTGTCTGTATGCCATAATGTTATATGTTAGTGTGGAGAATTACTGTGATTTATTCAGAAGATTTGTTCACTGTGTGTGTGTGTGTGTGTGTGTGTGTGTGTGTGTGTGTGTGTGTGTGTGTGTGTGTGTGTGTAGGCCATGGTGCTATATGTTAGTCTGGAGAATCACTGTGATTTATTGAGGTTTGTTCAGTGTGTGTGTAGGCCATAGTGCTATATGTTAGTCTGGAAAATCACTGTGATTTATTGAGAAGGTCTGTTCGGTGTGTCTGTATGCCATAATGTTATATGTTATTGTGGAGAATTACTGTGATTTATTGAGAAGATTTTTTCAGTGTGTGTGTATGTGTGTGTGTGTGTGTGTGTGTGTGTAGGCCATGGTGCTATATGTTAGTCTGAAGAATTACTGTGATTTATTGAGAATGTTTGTTCAGTGTGTGTGTGTAGGCCATAGTACTATATGTTAATCTGGAGGATCACTGTGATTTATTGAGAAGGTTTGTTCAGTGTGTGTGTAAGACACAGTGCTATATGTTTGTCTGGAGAATCACTGTGATTTATTGAGAATGTTTGTACAGTGTGTATGTAGACCATAGTGCTGTATGTTAGTCTGGAGAATCACTGTGATTTATTGAGAAGGTTTGTTCAGTGTGTGTGTGTGTGTGTGTGTGTGTGTGTGTGTGTGTGTGTGTGTGTGTGTGTGTGTGTAGGCCATAGTGCTATATGTTAGTCTGCAGATTCACTGTTATTTATTGAGAAGGATTATTCAGTGTGTGTGTAGGCCATAATGCTATATGTTAGTGTGGAGAATCACTGTGATTTATTGAGAAGGTTTGTTCAGTGTGTCTGTGTAGGCCATAGTGATATATGTTAGTCTGGAGAATCACTGTGGTTTATTGAGAAGGTTTGTTCAGTGTGTGTAGGCTATAGTGCTGTATGTTAGTCTGTAGAATTACTGTGAATTATTGTGAAGGTTTGTTGAGTGTGTGTGTGTGTGTGTGTGTGTGTGTGTGTGTGTGTGTGTGTGTGTGTGTGTGTATGTGTGTAGGCTGTAGTGCTATATGTTAGTCTGGAGAATCACTGTGATTTATTGAGAAGGTATGTTCAGTGTGTGTGTGTAGGCCATAGTACTATATGGCAGTCTGGAGAATCACTGTGATTCTTTGAGAAGGTTTGTTCAGTGTGAGTGCAGGCCATAGTGCTATATGTTAGTCTAGAAAATCACTGTGATTTATTGAGAAGGTTTGTTCAGTGTGTCTGTATGCCATAATGTTATATGTTAGTGTGGAGAATTACTGTGATTTATTCAGAAGATTTGTTCACTGTGTGTGTGTGTGTGTGTGTGTGTGTGTGTGTGTGTGTGTGTGTGTGTGTGTGTGTGTGTGTGTGTGTATGTGTGTGTGTCTGTCTGTCTAGGCCATAGTGCTATATGTTAGTCTGAAGAATCACTGTGATTTATTGAGGTTTGTTCAGTGTGTGTGTGTGTAGGCCATAGTGCTATATGTTAGTCTGTAGAATCACTGTGATTTATTGAGAATGGTTGTTCAGTGTGTGTGTAGGCCATAGTACTTTATGTTAGTTTGGAGAATCACTGTTATTTATTGAGAAGGTTTGTTCAGTGTGTGTGTGTGTGTGTGTGTGTGTGTGTGTGTGTGTGTGTGTGTGTAGGCTGTAGTGCTATATGTTAGTCTGGAGAATCACTGTGATTTATTGAGAAGGCATGTTCAGCATGCGTGTGTAGGCCATAGTGCTATATGGTAGTCTGGAGAATCACTGTGATTCCTTGAGAAGGTTTGTTCAGTGTGTGTGTAAGCCATAGTGCTATATGTTAGTCTGGAAAATCACTGTGATTTATTGAGAAGGTCTGTTCGGTGTGTCTGTATGCCATAATGTTATATGTTATTGTGGAGAATTACTGTGATTTATTGAGAAGATTTTTTCAGTGTGTGTGTATGTGTGTGTGTGTCTGTGTAGGCCATGGTGCTATATGTTAGTCTGGAGAATCACTGTGATTTATTGAGGTTTGTTCAGTGTGTGTGTAGGCCATAGTGCTATATGTTAGTCTGGAAAATCACTGTGATTTATTGAGGAGGTCTGTTCGGTGTGTCTTTATGCCATAATGTTATATGTTATTGTGGAGAATTACTGTGATTTATTAAGAAGATTTTTTCAGTGTGTGTGTATGTGTGTGTGTGTAGGCCATGGTGCTATATGTTAGTCTGGAGAATCACTGTGATTTATTGAGGTTTGTTCAGTGTGTGCTTGTAGGCCATAGTGCTATATGTTAGACTGTAGAATCACTGTGATTTATTGAGAAGGTTTGTTCAGTGTGTGTAGAGGCCATAGTGCTATATGTTAGTCTGGAGAATTACTGTGATTTATTGAGAATGTTCAGTGTGTGTGCAGGCCATAGTACTATATGTTAATCTGGAGAATCACTGTGATTTATTGAGAAGGTTTGTTCAGTGTCTGTGTCTAGGCCATAGTGCTATATGCTTGTCTGGAGAATCACTGATTTGTTGAGAATGTTTGTACAGTGTGTATGTAGGCCATAGTACTATTTGTTAGTCTGGAGAACCACTGTGTTTTATTGAGAAGTTTTGTTCAGTGTGTGTGGAGGCCATAGTGCTATATTTTAGTCTGGAGAATCACTGTGATTTATTGAGAAGGTTTGTTCAGTGTTTGTGTGTGTGTGTGTGTAGGTCATAGTGCTATATGTTTGGCTGGAGAATCACTTTGATTTACTGAGAGGGTTTGTTCAGTGTGTGTTTAGGCCATAGTGCTATATGTTTGTCTGGAAAATCACTGTGATTTATAGAGAAGATTTGTTCAGTGTGTCTGTAGGCCATAGTACTATATGTTAGTCTGGAGAATCACTGTGATTTATTTAGAAGGTTTGTTCAGTGTATGTGTAGGCCATAGTGCTATATATTAGTCTTGGGAATACTGTGATTTATTGAGAAGGTTTGTTCAGTGTGTGTGTAGGCCATAGTGCTATATGTTATTGAAAAGGTTTGTTCAGTGTGTGTAGAGGCCATAGTTCTATATGTTAGTCTGGAGAATTACTGTGATTTATTGAGAATGTTTGTTCAGTGTGTGTGTGGGCCATAGTAGTATATGTTAATCTTGAGAATCACTGTGATTTATTGAGAAGGTTTGTTCAGTGTGTGCGTGTTTAGGCCACAGTGCTATATGTTAGTCTAGAGAATCACTGTGATTTATTGAGAATGTTTGTACAGTGTGAATGTAGGCCATAGTACTTTATGTTAGTTTGCAGAATCACGGTGATTTATTGAGAAGGTTTGTTTAGTGTGTATGGAGGCCAAAGTGCTGTATGTTAGTCTGGAGAATTACTGTGATATATTGAGAATGTTTGTTCAGCGCGTGTGTAAGCTATAGTACTATATGTTAATCTGGAGAATCACTGTGAATTATTGATAAGTGTTGTTCACTGTGTGTGTGTGTGTGTGTGTGTGTGTGTGTGTGTGTGTGTGTGTGTGTGTGTGTGTGTGTGTGTGTGTGTGTGTATAGGCCATAGTGCTATATATTAGTCTGGAGAATCACTGTGATTTATGGAGAAGGTTTGTTTAGTGTGTGTGCGTGTGTGTGTAGGCCATAGTGCTATATGTTAGTCTGGAGAATCACTGTGATTTATTGAGAAGGTTTACTCAGTGTATGTGTAGGCCATAGTGCTATATGTTAGTGTGGAAAATCACTGTGATTTATTGAGAAGATTTGTTCAGTGTGTGTGTTTAGGCCATAGTACTATATGTTAGTCTGGAGGATTACTGTGATTTGCTGAGAAGGTTTGTTCAGTGTATGTGTAGGCCATAGTGCTATTTCTTAATCTAGAGAATCACTGAGATTTATTAAGAAGGTTTGTTCAGTGTGTGTGTAGACCTTAGTACTATATGTTAGTCTGTAGAATAACTGATTTATTGAGAAGGATTGTTCCGTGTGCCTGTGTAGGCTATAGTGCTATAGTTTAGTCTGGAGAATCACTGTGATTTATTGAGAAGATTTGTTCTGTGTGTGTGTAGGCCATAATGTTGTATGTTAGTCTGGGGAATTAGTGTGATTTATTGAGAAGGTTTGTGCAGTGTGTGCATAGGCCATAGTGTTATATGTTAGTCTGGAGAATTACTGTGATTTATTGAGAAGGTTTGTTATGTGTTCTTGTCTGTGTAGGCCATAGTGCTATATGTTAATCTGGAGAATCACTGTGATTTATTGAGAAGGTTTGTTCTGTTTGTGTGTGTGTGTGTGTGTGTGTGTGTGTTTATGCCATATTGCTATATGTTAGTATGGAGAAACCACTGTGATTTATTGAGAAGGTTTGTTCAGTGTGTGTGTAGGCTATAGTACTATATGTTAAGTCTGGAGAATCACTGTGATTTATTCAGAAGATTTGTTCAGGCCATAGTGCTATATGTTAGTCTGTAGAATCACTGTTATTTATTGAGATGGTTTGTTCAGTGTGTGTAGAGGCCATAGTGCTATATGTTAGTCTGGAGAATTACTGTGATTTATTGAGAATGTTTGTTCAGTGTATGTGTAGGCCATAGTACTATATGTTAACCTGGAGAATCACTGTGATTTATTGAGAAGGTTTGTTCAGTGTGTGTGTGTTTGACACAGTGCTAAATGTTAGACTGGAGAATCACTGTGATTTATTCAGAAGGTTTACTCAGTGTGTGTGTGTGTAGGTCATAGTGCTATATGTTTGGAAAATCACTGTGATTTATTGAGAAGATTTGTTCAGTGAGTGTGTGTGTAGGCCATAGTATTATATGTTAATCTGGAGAATCACTGTGATTTATTGATAAGGGTTGGTCACTGTGTGTGTGTAGGCCATAGTGCTATATGTTAGTCTGGAGAATCACTGTGATTTATTCAGAAGGTTTGTTTAGTGTGTGTGTGTATGCCATAGTGCTATATGTTAGTCTGGAGAATCACTGTGATTTATTGAGAAGGTTTACTCAGTGTGTGTATAGGCCATAGTGCTGTATGTTAGTCTGGAGAATCACTATGATTTATTGAGAATGTTTGTTCAGTGTGTGTGTAGGCCATAGTGCTATATGTTAGCTGGAGAATCACAGTGATTTATTGAGAAGATTTATTCAGTGTGTGTGTAGGCCATAGTACTATATGTTAGTCTGGAGAATCGCTGTGATTTATTGAGAAGGTTTGTTCATTGTGTGTGTAGGCCATAGTGCTATATGTTGGTCTGGACAATCACTGTGATTTATTGAGAAGGTTTGTTCAGTGTGTGTAGGCCATAGTGCTATATGTTTGTCTGGAGAATTACTGTGATTTATTGAGAAGGTTTGTTATATGTGTGTGTGTGTGTGTGTGTGTGTGTGTGTGTGTGTGTGTGTGTAGTGCTGTATGTTATTCTGGAGAATCACTGTGATTTATTGAGAAGGTTTGTTCAGTGTGTTTGTAGGCCATATTGCTATATGTTAGTCTGGAGAATCACTGTGATTTATTGAGAAGGTTTGTTCAGTGTGTGTGTGTAGGCCATAGTGCTATATGGTAGTTCGGAGAATCACTGTGATTCTTTGAGAAGGTTTGTTCAGTGTGTGTGCAAGCCATAGTGCTCTATGTTAGTTTGGAGAATCACTGTGATTTATTGAGAAGGTTTGTTCAGTTTGTGTGTAAGGCCATAGTGTTATATGTTAGTGTGGAGAATCACTGTGATTTATTGAGAAGATTTGTTCAGTGTGTGTGTGTAGGCCACAGTGCTGTATGTTAGTCTGGAGAATCACTGTGATTTGTTGTGGTTTGTTCAGTGTGTGTGTGTGTGTGTGTAGGCCATAGTGCTATATGTTAGTCTGGAGAATCACTGTGATTTATTGAGAAGGTTTGTTCAGTGTGTGTGTGTAGGCCATAGTGCTATATGGTAGTTCGGAGAATCACTGTGATTCTTTGAGAAGGTTTGTTCAGTGTGTGTGCAAGCCATAGTGCTCTATGTTAGTTTGGAGAATCACTGTGATTTATTGAGAAGGTTTGTTCAGTTTGTGTGTAAGGCCATAGTGTTATATGTTAGTGTGGAGAATCACTGTGATTTATTGAGGTTTGTTCAGTGTGTGTGTGTGTGTGGGCCATAGTGCTATATGTTAGTCTGGAGAATCACTGTGATTTATTGAGGTTTGTTCAGTGTGTGTGTGTGTGTAGGCCATCGTGCTATATGTTAGTCTGGAGAATCACTGTGATTTATTGAGAAGGCTTGTTCAGTGTGTGTGTGTAGGCCGTAGTGCTATATGGTAGTGTGGAGAATCACTGTGATACTTTGAGAAGGTTTGTTCAGTGTGTGTGCAGGCCATTGTGCTATATGTTACTCTAGAGAATCACTGTGATTTATTGAGAAGGTTTGTTCCGTTTGTGTGTAGGCCATAGTGTTATATGTTAGTTCATAGGTTGATAGGTTGGTACTAGGCTATCGGCCCTACGGCCTATACAAGTGTTAAGAGAAAATGTTTTAAAAACATATTGTTATTTGTCTTTTTTCTGTTCTTGCAAAGTGAACATGTTATTTGTTGGGATATGCCTATAAAAGATGGGCCTCATCTGTGAACAAAATGCAGCATTGTTTATGAACCTGAATGATATCTGTTTTCTGCATTTCAGAATAAAGAGATTTGGTTATAGCTCAGTGAAGCCTGGGATAAGGACGCACGGCCGAGTAAGAGTTAATTTACTAGGGCAGGCTGTGTGTCCTGGAAAATTTGAGCTACCGTTGTTGAATTGAACATTTTGTACTTCTTGAACATTCTGTACTAGCTGTGGGTTTGAGGTAATTTGTGATAAACATGTTTTTCCTATATGTTTATCATAGCCAACTGTCAACGGTCAGAAATGTAACAAAAAGTTGTTTTGCTTGCAGTATAAAAGTTGATGTCAGTAAACAAGTTGATCAGATCAGTCCAGACCGGACATGTTTGCCAACATGCTGTGTAATCTGGTTAGCTGCTAATAAAGGAAAATTCATCGCCTGAGGCAGATGCGACTCGTTTGAATTTTTTCTTCTGACATTTTGGTCCTTTGGACTGGAAACCTCTATGAAGATACGGATCAGACCGACAGAGAGACCGAAAAACTTGTGCAGGTGAGGGTTTCTCATCTTAAGATTCCCTCGACTGAAATCCCTCCGACTGATTTGTCATTGAAAAGTGGCCGGCCGCTGTCTGATCCCTATCTGAGGGACGGTTTCTGAACGAAAAGGGGAAATGGAGTCTCATCTGGTTAAGGTAGGATGAAAAATAAATTTCTTTTAATTTAATTTAATCTTGTCAACAAGGTTTTATTTTTAGTTAAGGATGGGTAGGATTACTTGTTAAGATTATTTTGTTAGGGTCACCCGTTAAGATAGTCCCATTTTATAATAAGCCTTGTAAAATAATTTTGATGCAGTCCTAAATACCTGAGGGAAAAAAAAAAAAAAAAAGGGGGAAGGTAAAATAAGAAATCTAGGGGAAACATGGGTTCGAGTTGCTGCAAGTGTGAGAGTGATGCCTGTTTGAATGTTGATGCTAAGTATATGAAAGGTTTAAACAAAAATAATGTTAAATTTTTGAAAAAGTGGAAGTTGAGATATGATTTTGATGGTACACTGAATAAGAATGCCTGTGCAAAATTGGTTAGAGATTTGAAAAGAGATGCGGGAACTAGAACTAAAAAACAAAGACAATTGGGATTTCCCCAAACACAAAAATGGTTAGAAGAGGCAAATAAATGAGCTATAAAAGAAAAAGAGTGCCAGGAAAAAGAAAAAATAAATCAAAAGGGATCACTGGTGCCAAGTGGAAAAGTAGCTTTATTTTTAGATAAGGAGGATGAGCATACAGTTTGTGCGGTACAAAGGCAGGCAACTGCCCCACCGTATGGGGAAATTGCTGCTGCTGTACCGGCGGAACCTCCTCAATATCAGTCTGAAGATGTGGGATCTGTACAGCAGGGTGGGTTATTGGCTGCTCAAGGAAATGTTGTGACCCCTCCAATTTACCCATAAATTCCGTAGTACCCAAGGTTGCTTTGCAACAGGTAGACCAACCTATGCAGTTAAGGTCGGGACCAGCAGGGCAAGGACGTTGGGCCATTAAACTTTCTGACCATTCAGAAGCCCTTCCCTTAATACAAGTTGCAAACCCACAAGCAGGGGATGTTGGACAAGAGCCAACTATTTTAGTTTATTGTCCCTGGGCTAGAGAGGATATAAAACAAGCTACGGATGATATTCCTCATCCCAAGGTTAATTTTCAAAAGTTTTCTGAGGACATAGTTGGTATGCGTTTAAGTTATCATCTAAATGGTTTAGAAGTAATACAAGTAGTGCGACAAATCCTGGGTCCAGATTGGCACTTAGTTTGTGGTACTTGGACATGTAAAGCAGATGACGGCACTACATTAAAGCATAATTCTGGAGTGTTAGACATGCGAGTCACTGATCTGTTGAAGAGAATTTCTGATAAGTGGCGTCCAAGAGCAGATTGGACAGTAATAAATCAGTGCATCCAAAATGATGATGAATCTGTAGATCACTATATTGTAAGATTGACAGAAGTGTTCAATAACCATTGTGGAATGATGATTCCGCGGGATCAGACTACTGATAGTCCGTATGAACAGCAATTGAAAAACGCTTTTCTTAAAGGTTGTAAGGCTCCGATAAATAGTTTTATAATTAAGCATATGGTTGATCACAGAACATGTAGACTGCAACCTTTGTTTGAATATGCACGGCATGCTGAGCGACATTTCAATTTAAAAAAGAAAAAGAAAGTACAAGTGTTAGCAGTAGGGGATGATGGTGGTATATTTTTGGTACAGGACCAAAGGGGGCAAGGGCGCCATGGTGGCTTACAAAAATGTGGGGGCCCGAAATGGGACACATCGTATAAACAGGGTGGACATTCAGAGGAATATGAGGGGAGGTTAAAAAGAATGTTTTAAATGCGGTAGATGTGGGCACTTTGCTGCCAACTGCGGAGAGTGGCAACATCCCCCACAGCTTACGAACAAGGGCTTCGCATGACTATATGATAGTAAAGGAAGGCGCCAAATTCATTATTGTGATTATTGTAGAAAAGAAGAAAGTGAGAATGACTGTGATGATAATGAGGCAGACACTCTCTGCGATGAATGTCAGGACACCCAGGAAATTAAGGAAGGGCGGGATTGTGACTGTGAAGTCATAAACCTGGCACATTTGGGTATTGCTATGCATCTGGATCAAAAACCCATGATAGAGTTTTTGGTTGAGGGACAGAAAGTGGAGTTTTTATGTGATTCAGGTGCATCACGTACACTTTTGGGTCCAGCAGTTCTACCCCCGAACTGCGAAATAGATGAGTTTGTTCTTGTGAAAGCGGCAAACGGGAAAATCTATAAGGAACCACTGTCTCATCCTCTATTGTTCACAGATCCGCAAACAAACCAAACTGTTAGGTGTAGGGTAATTATATCGAAAGTTTGTCCAGTTAATTTGCTGAGAAGAGATTTAATGCATTTGTTTGGAATAGCGGCAATTCCCACACCTAAAGGCATTGAGGCGAAAAGGTTAGCGGATGTCTTGGTGGTACAAGGAGTGCAAGACTTGTTTTACTGGTATAGCCAGGACTTGATTTCAAACGGGCCTGGGAGGGTTGATACAGATTTGATCAACCTAGCCTTAAGTAAATCTAGGAGCGGGTCACCGCAGGTTGCGGCGCACTGACATTGTACTATGTACTACAGACAGGCCCCTGATCCGGATAAAGAATTTGAAAAAGAATTCTTTAGGCACAAATGTGCAAGGATAATTTTGAATGATATGTTCTGGGATAAGCAAGGTAATACAGTAGTAACCTGTACTTTGACCAAGGAAATGAGTTCTTTATATTGCTCAGGTTATAGCCCACATATTTCAATTACTAAAGCGGTGGAGACACATTGGGTAGATTTGGCAAAAAAGGTAACAAATTGGGACACAATGTCCGAAAGTCAGTTGAAGGATCAACAGATCCAAGTACAAAGATTAAATTGGGTGACTTGGGCACAACCAAGTGTGCACCTCAGGGATGACAAAACAGAAATGGCATGACAAATCCTCCTAACTCAAGAGGAAAATAGTGCGTTAAGTGCTTTACCTGTAGATTTATGGTCAAAAGGTAAAGGGGATGTAGGACTGATGAAACAGCAGGTGAAGTTTGTATAACTCCAAAGTCAGGTTTTAGACCTCGTAAGCACCAATACCCACTAAGTAAACAAGCAGAGGAAGGAATTAAGCCAGTTATTGAGCAGCTAAAACAGGTAGGTATTCTTGTTGAATGCCCAGATTCACCCTGCAGTACTCCGTTGTTTCCTGTAAAGAAACCAGATGGGTCATGGAGGTTGGTTCAGGATTTACAAGCAGTTAATTTGGCTGTGATCCCAAGAGCACCGGTGGTCCCTGACCCCTATACATTACTTAATGATTTACTACCTCAGCACAGATATTTTTCTGTCATAGATATAAGCAATGCCTTTTTCTCCATACCACTACATAAGGAGAGTAGATTTTGGTTTGTATTCACTTATCAAGGTAAAAGATACACCTACACCAGATTGCCACAGGGTTATTGTGAGAGTCCGACAATATTCGCACAAGAAATGGCTGCAAATTTAACTCAGTTTGTTCCCCCAGAGGGAAGCCAGGTCCTGTTGTACGTAGATGATATTTTATTGGCCTCACCCATGCAGGAAAGTTGTAGAAAGGATACCCTTGCCCTTCTTCGTTTTTTAGCTGAGCAAGGACATAAGGTAAATAAAGAAGAGTTACAATTGTGGAAAGCACAAGTAAAGTACTTGGGTTATTTAATTTCGCAGGCAGGTAGACAACTGGAGAACAAAGGAAAACGAGCAATTCTTGAGGCACCTATGCCCACAACTAAGCGGGAGATGATGTCCTTTTTAGGTGTGACTAATTTTTGTAGAAGTTGGATCCCTAACTATGCTGAGGAAGTAGGGCCATTGACCGCACTGATCTATGATACTCCCATGGTGGCTAAGAATAATATACAGTGGACAAATAAGGCAATACAGGCATTTATTACAATTAAGCAATTGATAGCAGGATCCTCTGTTTTGGGTTTTCCGAACTATTCTAAGCCATTTGTACAAATGGTTGATTGTAAGGGAGGATATATGACTTCGGTTCTGGTACAAGTACATGGGGATAAACAGAGGCCGATAGCTTTCTACTTCTCCAGATTAGATCCTGTTGCAAGGGCATTGCCGCATTGTGTTCAAGCTGTGGTGGCAGCCGCCATGGCAGTACAAGCCTCAGCATCATTAGTTTTGTTTCACCCATTACAATTGCGGGTTCCACATTCAGTAGCTGCTATACTTTTGCAAGATAAGATAACCTTTTTATCTCCTAGTCGACATTTGTCGTGTATGACAGTGCTGCTGACACAGCCTCATATGACCATAGAAAGATGTACTACTCTTAATCCGGCGACACTTTTGCCGACTCCAGAAGAAGGTACTCCACACATTTGTTTAGAGAGCATTCATGACTAAGTACTTCCCCGACCAGATTTAACTGACATTCCGTTGATAGATTCTGATCTCGTTTTGTTTGTAGATGGATCAGCAAAGAAAGACACTGTAGGAAAAACACTAGTAGGGTATGCTGTCACCACAGAAACTGAAGCTTTGGAGGCAAAAGGATTGTCAAACAGTTACTCTGCACAGGCAGCTGAGTTGGTGGCTTTGACTTGAGCTTGTACCTTAGGGGAGGGTAAAAAAGTAACAATTTATACAGATAGTCAATATGCTTTCTCCACTGTACATGTTTTTGCTCAACTATGGAAGAATAGGGGAATGGTTACTGCGACAGGCAAACCAATAAATCACAGAGATTTAATTTTACAGTTTTTAGATGCAGTGCAACTACCACTTCAGATAGCGATATGCAAATGTTCCGCACATACCAACAGAAAAGCTCCTGTCTCCAGGGGAAATGCACTTGCTGATATGGCTGCAAAAAAGGCAGCTCAAGAAAACGATCTGCTTTTACATGATAATGATTTAGAGCCCGGACACCTCTTAGACTTAGAGACACTAAAAGTAATGCAAACATTGACGACACAGAAGGAAAAATGTCGTTGGGTAAAATATGGCATCACTCAACAGAGTGGGTTGTATAGGGCATCAGATGGCAAAATGGTATTACCCTTAAACCTTTTTAGGTATGCGGCATTGGTTAGCTATGGACCTGCCCATGTAGGAGTACAGACGATGATTCAAATAGTGTCTAAGGTGTTTTGGTGTAAAGGGTTTTCAACTTATGCAAAGCAATTCTGTTTATCTTGTTTATTATGTGCAAAGTATCATGCTCAGGGGGGAGTTAAAAAGTCTCAGCAGGCATTCCCTACCCCTCCGTATCCATTCCACACACTCTGTATGGACTTTATTGAATTGACACCCTCAGAGGGAAAAAGGTTCTGTTTGGTCATTATTGATGCTTTTTCTAAATGGGTAGAAGCTTTTCCAGTGCAGCATCCGAATGCACAAACAGTAGCAAAGCTTTTGACTACAGATATAATTCCCCAATTTGGCCTACCAAGACGCATTTACAGTGATAATGGGTCTCATTTTGTTAACCAGATTGTTCAGAAATTGGGTCAAGTGTTTCAAATTTATCTCAAAAGTCATTGTGCTTACCATCCCCAATCAGCTGGACTGGTGGAAAGACACAACGGTGTCTTGTAGAGTAACCTCCGCAAACTAATGGCAGAAACACATAGGTCATGGACTGTGTGCCTACCGTTGGCACTCCTGTACATGCAAATCTCACCTTCCTACAAAGGACTTACACCATTTGAACTTTTGTTTGGGAGACCATATTACATCCCGCAGTGGCAAGGATTGTTGCCAGCGGAACGTGAGGGGGGGTGAGGACCTAGCGGATTATATGAAGAAGCTGCTAAATGTCAAATCTCTTGTAACCAATGACTCCTTTGCAGATTCCAGAAATGAAACCTTGCTAAGCATGGCACCCGGGGACTGGGTGTGGATCCGAATTGTGAAGAGAAAGAATTGGTCATCCCCCAGGTGGGAAGGCCCACACCAAGTACTTATCTCGACACCTATGGCTGTAAAGATCGCTGAGAGGACTTCGTGGATTCATATCACCCACTGTAAAAAACTCAAGGCTCTTCCTTCTGCCATTGATATTGGTCAGACTCCATCGGACCTCTGAGCGCGAAGTCTGGCAACAAAGGGGGATTAGCCCAATAGGGGTTAGTTAGTCTCAAACCCAGTGAAGAAACCAATGGCGCGAGGTAGTCCTTAGGGAGTATGGCCATTTTCAACTGGTACTTCAACTGTCACATGATGATGATTTTGGTGGCGAAAGTAAATATGCCCATACGAGAAGGAACAGTTGCAAGAGAAAAAGGAAGGGTGGTGCTGCAAGCGCAAACAGGTGTTACTACTGTGTTTAAGGTGAAACTTTGTGAAGGAATTTTGGACTGTTCTAAATGGAACAATAATAATTTCTTGACTCATGCAAAATACTTGTGCAATAGAGACTGTACGTCCTGGTCAAGTGTTTGGTGGTCAACAGATGTGAAGGGATGAGAAACAAGTGGAGCAGTGATACCAGAGAAAGATAAAAGCAGGCAACAAATAATAAAAATTGCGCATTTCCAAGGTACCAGAGTAGTTACTATAACCATTGTGTCACCACAAAAAAAGTGATTCAGGGGTTTATGGAATTGGAGTGTCTCTTCCAACTAGAACTGATCCTTTGGGGACCCTCCAACTTAAAGTACAAAGCCTTAAGAATGCTACAAATAAAGCAGATTTTGCCTTCACAAAAGAATAACAATTGTTACTCGAGACGGGATTCGTACACCATAATGAATGGTTATCTTGGGTTAGATATAGTACCCGAGAAGCACATTGTGAGAACTGTATTTCTTGTGCTGAAGGTAAACAGCAATTAGCAACAGTCCCATTGATGCAAGATGAAAGTAACCTAACGTGTCTGTTGAAATTATTCTTCAACAAAACTGAAGATAAATGTAAAGATGAAACTCAGCGTTTTCCGGTCATAAGCAAAGTTGAGAAACCGCCTGCAGCGATTTCCTATCCAGGTTCGTATATGTGCATTTCCAGAGATGGCACAGGGAAAAATTATGGCAATATGGGACAGAACTATTGCAATGTTACTGTGAATGGCAATGGGAATCCATTTCTGGAGAACCAAACTCATAGTTTAGCAGACGTATGGTGGTTATGTGGAGACAACAAACTCAGATCAAGGCTTACGATTCCCTGGAAGGGAACTTGTGCACTTGTAAAGTTAATTCTGCCATTCTACATTTTCCTAGTTCCAGCAAGCAATTTCGTAAGAGAACTTGAAATAAAGCCGAAGTGGTTGAGTAGGAGAAAAAGAGAGGCACCGAAGCAATCTTTCGATAACGGTGTCTACATCGATAGCATTGGCGTACCAAGAAGCGTACCTGATGAATACAAAGCAATAAACCAAATAGCAGCTGGTTTTACATCCATCTTTGTCTGGATTCAACCTAATAAGAATGTGGACTGCATCAACTACATTTACTATAACCAGCAGTGTTTTGTGAACTATACCAAAGATGCATTGAAAGGAATTGCTGAACAACTGGAGGCCACTTCGCAGGTAGCGTGGCAGAATCGAATTGTGTTGGATATGCTCCTGGCCAAAGAAGGAGGAGTTTGCAAGATGTTTGGGACTTTCTGTTGTACATATATTCCAAACAACACTGCGCCTGATGGAAGTATCACTCGAGCTTTGAAAGGTTTGGAGATGTTATCCGAAGAATTGGCAGAGAACTCTGGGGTAAATAATCCATTTACAGGTTTTCTACAAGCGTGGTTTGGAAAATGGAGTCATCTCATCAGCAGTTTCCTGGTGTCCATTGGAGTCACTGTGGCTATCGTGGTGGTATGTGGTTGTTGTTGTATACCCTGTATCAGAGGTCTTCTACAAAGACTGGTTGATACTGCTGTTATGAAGATGATGTACCAGCAATTGCAACAGACTGGTGAAAGTGAATACATTGAAATGTGACTCTGCAAATGTTTTTGAAGTTTAAAAATTTGTCTTGCCAATGAAGTAATGTATGCAAAGAAAAACTTAGTTTTTACCATATATTGCTGAAATAAAAGACAAAAGTGTTTTCAGGGGGGAAATGTTAAGAGAAAAAGTTTTAAAAACATACTGTTATTTGTCTTTTTCCTGTTCTTGCAAAGTGAACATGTTATTTGTTGGGATATGCCTATCAAAGATGGGCCTCATCTGTGAACAAAATGCAGCATTGTTTATTAACCTGAATGATATCTGTTTTCTGCATTTCAGAATAAAGAGATTTGGTTATAGCTCAGTGAAGCCTGGGATAAGGACACACAGCCGAGTAAGAGTTAATTTACTAGGGTAGGCTGTGTGTCCTGGAAAATTTGAGCTACCATTGTTGAATTGAACATTTTGTACTTCTTGAACATTCTGTACTAGCTGTGGGTTTGAGGTAATTTGTGATAAACATGTTTTTCCTATATGTTTTTCATAGCCAACTGTCAACGGTCAGAAATGTAACAAAAAGTTGTTTTGCTTTCAGTATAAAAGTTGATGTCAGTAAACAAGCTGATCAGATCAGTCCAGACAGGACATCTTGGCCAACATGCTGTGTAATCTGGTTAGCTGCTAATAAAGGAAAATTCATCGCTTGAGGCAGATGCGACTCATTTGAATTTTTCTTCTGACAGCTAGCCTAGCCATAACAATTCCCTGTATACTTCTTCCCACAATATTTACTTCTCCAGGCCCCTGTCTAGCAGGGTGACTGACAAGATCCCCGGGGTGAATTTCCTATCTCCCATCCAATCATCAAGGTTCCTTTTGAAGAGGGCCAAAGAGGCGTTCTGCTTGATATGTATGGGCAGTCTATTCCAGAGTATGGGGAGTCTCTGGGTCAGGAACCTATCCCTCCAGCATGTTTTGTTCATTGTGATGACAAGGTTTAGATCCTTGGAGCGTGTGGCTCTGAGGGATTGGGATTTCTTTAAGTGGAGCATGTCCAACAGCTCAGGGTTTGACATGGCCTTGTATGTTAAGCAGAGTTCGCCTCTGAGTAAACGATATGCCACAGAGTATAGCAGGAGTTTTTTTAGACGGTCAGTATATGGCATCTGCTTTACGCCTGTGATTCTTTTAGTGAGGTATTTCTGTGGCCTTTCAAGCTGTTGCAGATGTCTTGTGAAGTACATACCAAACGGGGCATTATACTCTATAATGGGTCTAATGAGGGATGAGTACACTGGGACAATGACCTCCTATTTTCTGGATGAAAAGTCCTTAGTGATGAGGTGTGCCACATAGAAGGATTTCCTGACTGTTGTGGCAATGTGGTTATCGAAAGTGAGACCACTGCCAACCTGTGTCCCTAAGTCTTTCATCATACTTTCGATGTTTAGTGTTCTGCCACATATGTAGTAATTCATGGGTACATGTTTTTTTCCAAAGGGGATAACTATACATTTCTTGGCATTAAGCTTGAGCCCATGGCTCTGGCACCAGGCATCTGTTTCTGTAGGGCCCTTTTGTAGAATATCCACATCATTTGGCGATTTAATAATGGCTCCCAGTTTGCAGTCATCTGCAAACTTTGTTAGCCAGAGTCCCTTAGTGTTGGCTTGTACTTCAGAGAAGTAGATGCCAAACAAGAGTGATCCCAGGACTGAACCCTGAGGTACTCTACTTGTCACTTGTCTGGAGCTGGATTTGGAGTCGGATACTTTTACTGTCTGGGTTCTGTCAGTAAGCCAGTTAGCAACCCATCGAGTGACATAGGGATTTATGCCAAGCTTAGTAAGTTTATCTATGATTCCAGAGTGGGGGATGGTGTCAAAGGCCTTGGCGAGGTCCAGATAGGCTGTGTGGACTGCCTTACCCTCGTCCACAGCTCTGGAGACTGATTCAAAGAAGTCAATCAGATTCAGGAGACAAGATCGGCACTTCACAAACCCAAACTGGGTGGGGTCTAGTGTTTGAAGGTTGCCACTGTCTTTGTTTATAAGTTCCATGATAATGCGTTCCATGCCCTTGCAAATCAGGCTTGTCAGACTGATGGGACGGTAGTTCCCAGGATCCAAGGTGGATCCTCCCTTGTGGAGCGGGATAACTGTGGAGAATCACTGTGATTTATTGAGAAGATTTGTTCAGTGTGTGTGTGTGTGTGTGTGTGTGTGTGTGTGTGTGTGTGTGTGTGTGTGTGTGTGTGTAGGCCATAGTGCTATATGTTAGTCTGGAGAATCACTGTGATTTGTTGAGAATGTTTGTACAGTGTGTATGTAGGCCATAGTACTATATGTTAGTTTCCAGAATCACTGTGATTTGTTGAGAAGGTTTGTTTAGTGTGTGCGAAGGCCAAAGTGTCAGAAGAAAAAATTCAAATGAGTCACATCTGCCTCAGATGATGAATTTTCCTTTATTAGCAGTCAGAAGAAAAAATTCAAACGAGTCACATCTGCCTCAGGTGATGAATTTTCCTTTATTAGTAGTTAACCAGATTACACAGCATGTTGGCCAAGATGTCCGGTCTGGACTGATCCAACTCGCCGAAGCTTATAAAATAATCAACCATCCTGATAGAACTCCCTCACTGTGCAAAATTCTCACTCCATATACTAACCTCAACAGTCTCCGATCATCAAACAGCATCCAGATCCTAACCATTAAAGCAAAAAACTCAGGTGGGGATGCCCTTTACGCCAATTCCATTGGCAAGCAGTGGAACTCCCTGCCAAACAACCTTAGACTTACTACTTCGCTCAATCATTTCAAAGCTAACCTTAAAGAATATCTCTCCACACAATGGACATGCCCATGTCGTGAACCTGACTAACTACATATCTCATAACTTCTAGTTCCACTTTCCTAGCCCATTTCCCTAATTGCAGATCTCTAAAATTTCTCTTTCCTTTTAGTAATAAGGAAAATCTCTGATTTCAGTCTATTTTCCAGTATCTGTAACAAAATCAATGTTTTGTGTATAATTTCCTGTCTGTCCTTTTGTCTTATATAACATCTATGTAAATTTTCATTCCTGCATATGTAAGCTATATTCTCTTGTTGTAACAATACTTTGAATCTTGCAATTTAATTATGTACTTCTATTGTGTATTGGAGCTTTTCTCCTCGGGCCTCTACTGAAAACGGATATGTATCCAGCTAGACCAGCCCGGTTAACAAATGTAAAATAAATAAAATACATAAATAAATAAATAAATAAATGATCTGATCTCCTCTGATCTGATAAACTTGTTTACTGACATCAACTTTTATACTGCAAGCAAAACAACTTTTTGTGACATTTCTGACCGTTGACAGTTGGCTATGAAAAACATATAGGATAAACATGTTTATCACAAATTACCTCAAACCATAGCTAGTACAGAATGTTCAAGAAGTACAGAATGTTCAATTCAACAACAGTAGCTCAAATTTTTCAGGACACACAGCCTGCCCCAGTAAATTAACTCTTACTCGGCCGTGCGTCCTTATCCCAAGCTTCACTGAGCTATAACCAAGTCTCTTTATTCTGAAATGCAGAAAACAGATATCATTCAGGTTCATAAGCAATGCTGCATATTGTTCACAGATGAGGCCCATCTTTGATAGGCATATCCCAACAAATAACATGTTCACTTTGCAAGAACAGGAAAAAGACAAATAACAGTATGTTTTTAAAATGTTTTCTCTTAACATTTCCCCACTGAAAACACTTTTATTTGTCTTTTATTTCAGCAATATATGGTAAAAACTAAGTTTTTCTTTGCATACATTACTTCATTGGCAAGACAAATTTTTAAACTTCAAAAACATTTGCAAAGAGTCACATTTCAATGTATTCACTTTCACCAGTCTGTTGCAATTGCTGGTACATTGTCTTTGTAACAGCAGTATCAACCAGTCTTTGTAGAAGACCTCTGATACAGGGTATAAAACAACAACCACATACCACCACGATAGCCACAGTGACTCCAACGGACACCAGGAAACCGCTGATGAGATGACTCCATTTTCCAAACCACGCTTGTAGAAAACCTGTAAAGGGATTATTTACCCCAGAGTTCTCTGCCAATTCTTCGGATAACATCTCCAAACCTTTCAAAGCTCGAATGATACTTCCATCAGGCGCAGTGTTGTTTGGAATATATGTACAACAGAAAGTCCCAAACATCTTGCAAACTCCTCCTTCTTTGGCCAGGAGCATATCTAATGCAATTCGATTCTGCCATGCCACCTGCGAAGTGGCCTCCAGTTGTTCAGCAATTCCTTTCAATGCATCTTTGGTATAGTTCACAAAACACTGCTGGTTATAGTAAATGTAGTTGATCCAGTCCACATTCTTATTAGGTTGAATCCAGACAAAGATGGATGTAAAACCAGCTGCTATTTGGTTTATTGCTTTGTATTCATCAGGTACGCCTCTTGGTACGCCAATGCTATCGATGTAGACACCGTTATCGAAAGATTGCTTCGGTGCCTCTCTTTTTCTCCTACTCAACCACTTCGGCTTTATTTCAAGATCTCTTACGAAATTGCTTGCTGGAACTGGGAAAATGTAAAATGGCAGAATTAACTTTACAAGTGCACAAGTTCCCTTCCCGGGAATCATAAGCCTTGATCTGAGTTTGTTGTCTCCACATAACCACCATACGTCTGCTAAACTATGAGTTTGGTTCTCCAGAAATGGATTCCCATTGCCATTCACAGTAACATTGCAATAGTTCTGTCCCATATTGCCATAATTTTTCCCTGTGCCATCTCTGGAAATGTACATATACGAACCTGGATAGGAAATCGCTGCAAGCAGTTTCTCAACTTTGCTTATGACCAGAAAATGCTGAGTTTTATCTTTGCATTTATCTTCAGTTTTGTTGAAGAATAATTTCAACAGACACGTTAGGTTACCTTCATCTTGCAGCAATGGGACTGTTGCTAATTGCTGTTTATGTTCAGCACAAGAAATACAGTTCTCACGATGTGCTTCTCTGGTACTACATCTAACCCAAGATAACCATTCATTATGGTGTACGAATCCCGTCTCGAGTAACGATTGTTCTTCTTTTGTGAAGGCAAAATCTGCTTTATTTGTAGCATTCTTAAGGCTTTGTACTTTTAGTTGGAGGGTCCCCAAAGGATCAGTTCTAGTTGGAAGAGGCACTCCGATTCCATAAACTCCTGAATCACTTTCTTGTGATGACACAATGGTTATAGTAACTACTCCGGTACCTTGGAAATGCGCAATTTCTATTCTTTGTTGCCTGCTTTTATCTTTCTCTGGTATCACTGCACCACTTGTTTCCCATCCATTCACATCTGTTGACCACCTACAGTCTCTAGTGCACAAGTATTTTGCATGAGTCAAGAAATTATCATTGTTCCATTTAGAACAGTCCAAAATTCCTTCACAACGTTTTACCTTAAACACAGTAGTAACACCTGTTTGCGCTTGCAGCACCACCATTCCTTTTTCTCTTGCAACTGTTCCTTCTCGTATGGACATATTTACTTTCGCCACCAAAATCATCATTCCACAATGGTTATTGAACACTTCTGTCAATCTTACAATATAGTGATCTACAAATTCATCATCATGTTGGATGCACTGATTTATTACTGTCCAATCTGCTCTTGGATGCCACTTATCAGAAATTCTCTTCAACAGATCAGTGACTCGCGTGTCTAACACCCCAGAATTATGCTTTAATGTAGTGCCGTCATCTGCTTTACACGTCCAAGTACCACAAACTAAGTGCCAATCTGGACCCAGGATTTGTCGCACTACTTGTTCTACTTCTAAACCATTTAGATGATAACTTAAATGCATACCAACTATGTCCTCAGAAAACTTTTGAAAATTAACCTTGGGATGAGGAATACCATCCGTAGCTCATTTTATATCCTCTCTAGCCCAGGGATGATAAACTAAAATAGTTGGCTCTTGTCCAACATCCCCTGCTTGTGGGTTTGCAACTTGTATTAAGGGAAGGGCTTCTGAGTGGTCAGAAAGTTTAATGGCCCAACGTCCTTGCCCTGCTGTTCCCGACCTTAACTGCATAGGTTGGTCTACCTGTTGCAAAGCAACCTTGGGCACTACGGGAATTTGCGGGTAAATTGGAGGGGTCACAACGTTTCCTTGAGCAGCCAATAACCCATCCTGCTGTTCAGATCCCACATCTTCAGACTGATATTGAGGAGGTTCCGCCGGTACAGCAGCAGCAATTTCCCCATACGGTGGGGCAGTTGCCTGCCTTTGTACCGCACAAACTGTATGCTCATCCTCCTTATCTAAAAATAAAGCTACTTTTCCACTTGGCACCAGTGATCCCTTTTGATTTATTTTTTTCTTTTTCCTGGTACTGTTTTTCTTTTATAGCTCGTTTATTTGCCTCTTCTAACCATTTTTGTGCTTGGGGAAATCCCAATTGTCTTTGTTTTTTAGTTCTAGTTCCCGCTTCTCTTTTCAAATCTCTAACCAATTTTGCACAGGCATTCTTATTCAGTGTACCATTAAAATCATATCTCGACTTCCACTTTTTCAAAAATTTAACATTATTTTTATTTAAACCTTTCATATACTTAGCATCAACATTTAAACAGGCATCACTCTCACACTTGCAGCAAATCAAACCCATGTTTCCCCTAGATTTCTTATTTTACCTTCTTTTTTTTTTTTTTCTTTTTTTCCTCAGGTATTTAGGACTTTATCAAAATTATTTTACAGGGCTTATTATAAAATGGGACTATCTTAATGGGTGACCCTAACAAAATAATCTTAACAAGTAATCCTACCCATCCTTAACTAAAAATAAAACCTTGTCGACAAGATTAAATTAAATTAAAAGAAATTTTTTTTTTCATCCTACCTGAACCAGATGAGACTCCGTTTCCCCTTTTCATTCAGAAACCGTCCCTCAGATAGGGAGCAGAGAGCGGCCAGCCTCTTTTCAATGACAAATCAGTCGGAGGGCTTTCAGTCGAGGGAATCTTAAGATGAGAAACCTTCACCTGCACAGGTTTTTCGGTCTCTCTGTCGGTCTGATCCGTATCTTCATAGAGGTTTCTGGTCCGAAGGACCAAAATGTCAGAAGAAAAAATTCAAACGAGTCACATCTGCCTCAGACGATGAATTTTCCTTTATTAGCAGTTAACCAGATTACACAGCATGTTGGCCAAGATGTTCGGTCTGGACTGATCTGATCTCCTCTGATCTGATAAACTTGTTTACTGACATCAACTTTTATACTGCAAGCAAAACAACTTTTTGTTACATTTCTGACCGTTGACAGTTGGCTATGAAAAACATATAGGATAAACATGTTTATCACAAATTACCTCAAACCATAGCTAGTACAGAATGTTCAAGAAGTACAGAATGTTCAATTCAACAACGGTAGCTCAAATTTTCCAGGACACACAGCCTGCCCTAGTAAATTAACTCTTACTCGGCTGTGTGTCCTTATCCCAGGCTTCACTGAGCTATAACCAAATCTCTTTATTCTGAAATGCAGAAAACAGATATCATTCAGGTTCATAAGCAATGCTGCATCTTGTTCACAGATGAGGCCCATCTTTGATAGGCATATCCCAACAAATAACATGTTCACTTTGCAAGAACAGGAAAAAGACAAATAACAGTATGTTTTTAAAACTTTTTCTCTTAACACAAAGTGCTATATGTTAGTCTGGAGAATCACTGTGATTTACTGAGAAGGTTTGTTCAGTGTGTGTGTGTAGGTCATAGTGTTATATGTTAGGCTGCAGAATCACTGTGATTTACTGAGGAGGTTTGTTCAGTGTGTGTGTGTGTGTGTGTGTGTGTGTGTGTGTGTGTGTGTGTGTGTGTGTGTGTGTGTAGGCCATAGTGCTATATGTTAGTCTGTAGAATTACTGTGATTTATTGAGAAGGTTTGTTCAGTGTGTGTGGAGGCCATAATGCTGTATGTTAGCTGGGAGTATCACTGTGATTTATTGAGAAGGTTTGTTCAGTGTGTGTGTGTGTGTAGGCCATAGTGCTATATGTTAGTCT
Source organism: Protopterus annectens (assembly GCF_019279795.1). Lineage (NCBI taxonomy): Eukaryota > Metazoa > Chordata > Ceratodontiformes > Protopteridae > Protopterus > Protopterus annectens. Next base: position 45,344,386 of record NC_056748.1, on the reverse strand, counting down.
GGGGAATCACTCTGATTTATTGAGAAGGTTTATTCAGTGTGTGTGTAGGCCATAGTGCTATATGTTAGTCTGGAGAATCACTGTGATTTATTGAGAAGGTTTGTTCAGTGTGTGTGTAGGCCATAGTGCTACATGTTAGTCTGGAGAATCACTGTGATTTATTGAGGAGGTTTGTTCAGTGTGTGTTGTTCAGTGTGTGTGTGTGTTGGCCATAGTGCTATATAGTAGTCTAGAGAATCACTGTGATTCTTTGAGAAGATTTGTTCAGTGTGTGTGCAGGCCATAGTGCTATATGTTAGTTTGTAGAATCACTGGGATTTATTGAGAAGGTTTGTTCAGTTTGTGTGTAGGCCATATTGTTATATGTTAGTGTGGAGAATCACTGTGATTTATTGAGAATATTTGTTCAGTGTGTGTGTGTGTGTGTGTGTGTGTGTGTGTGTGTGTGTGTGTGTGTGTGTGTGTGTGTAGGCCATAGTGCTATATGTTAGTCTGGAGACTCACTGTGATTTATTGAGGTTTGTTCAGTGTGTGTGTGTAGGCATAGTGCTATATGTTAGTCTGGAGATTCACTGTGATTTATTGAGAAGGTTTGTTCAGTGTGTGTGTGCAGGCCATAGTGCTATATGGTAGTCTGGAGAATCACTGTGATTCTTTGAAAAGGTTTGTTCAGTGTGTGTGTGTAGGCCATAGCGCTATATGTTAGGCTGGAGAATCACTGTGATTTACTGACAAGGTTTGTTCAGTGTGTGTGTTTAGGCCATAGTGTTATATCTTAGTCTGGAGAATTACTGTGATTTATTGAGAAGGTTTGTTCAGTGTGTGTGGAGGCCATAATGCTGTATGTTAGCTGGGAGTATCACTGTGATTTATTGAGAAGGTTTGTTCAGTGTGTGTGTGAAGGCCATAGTGCTATATGTTAGTCTGGAGAATCACTGTGATTTATTAAGAAGGATTATTCAGTGTGTGTGTATGCCATAGTGCTATATGTTCGTCTGGAGAATCTCTGTGATTTATTGAGAAGGTTTGTTCAGTGTGTGTGTGTGTGTGTAGGCCATACTGCTGTATGTTAGTCTGTAGAATTACTGTGAATTATTGAGAAGGTTTGTTCAGTGTGTGTGTGTGTGTGTGTGTGTGTGTGTGTGTGTGTGTGTGTGTGTGTGTGTGTGTGTGTGTAGTCAATATTGCTATATGTTAGTTTAGAGAATTACTGTTAATGAATGAGAAGGTTTGTTATGTGTGTGTGTGTGTGTGTGTGTGTGTGTGTGTGTCTGTCTGTCTGTGTGTGTGTGTGTGTGTGTGTGTGTGTGTGTGTGTGTGTGTGTGTGTCTGTTTGTGTGTAGTGCTGTATGTTAGTCTGGAGAATCACTGTGATTTATTGGGAAGGTTTGTTCAGTGTGTGTGTAGGCCGTAGTGCTATATGTTAGTCTGGAGAATCACTGTGATTTATTGAGAATGTTTGTTCAGTGTGTGTGTAGCCCATAGTTGTTGTGTCTTTCGGCTTTTCCTGGTTAGGGGTCGCCACAGCGAAACTCCGGTCCGCTAATGATTGGTAGTTGATTTTTACGTGCCGAGTTACCAGCCTTGACGCACAACCTTCAACGAAGGTACACCCATTCACGCATATCTCCACGCAGAAACGCTCTAGCTGAGAATCAAACTGGACAGCGTCTTACTGTGAGGCGACAACGCTACTGCAGCCCATAGTACTATATGTTAATCTGTAAAATCACTGTGATTTATTGAGAAGGTTTGCTCAGTGTGTGTGTGTAGGCCATAGTGCTCTGTGTTAGCTGGAGAATCACAGTGATTTATTGAGAAGGTTTTTTCAGTATGTGTGTAGGCCATAGTACTATATGTTGGTCTGGACACTGGCACTCTTATAGATAGCACCCCAAAAAGGCAACCCCCCATTTCTCGGTCACCCACGTCCCCCGGAATCTCTTTTAAAGTTTTTTTGTCTAGTCCTTCTAGCATGTCGAGGGATCAGTTGCTAGTGTCCTCTCCTGCTCAGCTGGTGAACCTGGGAATATTGAGGCAATGTTACAATTGCCTCATGTACACAGACAACCCTCTCCTCCTCCCACAAAACACAAATACATGCGAGAGATGCAACTATACGGCCAAACTGGAGGCTGAGCTCTCTCAACATAGGACTGGCAAGACCAGTCAGGAGGAGAAGGTTACCACACACACTATAGACCCAGTCTCACATAGTACCATCACAACCTCAAATCATACACATAAACACACAAAGACATACTCGGCGGCTCTGATCAAAAATCTACCAAAACAGCAGAGGCCACCAAAGCAGACACCCAAACAACCACCACCTCAGAACACAACACCTGCAACACATAGACCTCACAGTCAGAGTGTCAAACAGTCACAGCCCTTAAGGCCAAACACAATGCCAGACACACTAGTCATTGGTGACTCCATAGTCAGACACACTGACGTCCTGCTCACCAGACTGAGTAAGGAGAAGGTCACAGTAAGCTGCCTGTCGGGCGCTAGAATCCGCCACATAACGCAAGCACTCAGGTCTCTCAACAGCAGGTACAAATACGACTCAGTCATTGTCCACGCTGGTGTAAACGACCTGAGACGTACTCCTTGGACTACATGAAAAGAGACATTGAGGAGCTCTCTGATTATGTAGCCCAGGCAGGTATGACCCTGACCTTGAGCAGTATCCTACCTTCACCAAGAATGATGCCACAATACAGAGATAAGATGATCAGCTTTAACAATTGGCTTAAACTCTGGTGTCATTCAAAGGGGATCCAATGTCTGTCTGCCTGGGATGACATGCTGGACAAGCCACGCTGCTTCATGAGGGACGGCTTGCACCTGTCACCCCTGGGATTCCAGATATTGGCAAAGGCTCTTGCCACCCCATAGTGCCTTTTTTAGGCAAGGCTCAAAGTCTAAACCTACCACCCTAGAACACAAAAAGGAAAAAACTAAGGGTAATGCTGCTCAATGCCAGAAGTCTAAATCTCAAAATGCACGCACTGAGGCCCTTCTCAGTATGGAGAACATCGATGTCTGTGCAGTGACAGAAACCTGGTTCAAGGCTCCTGAGAGCACCCCAGCACTATCAGGTTTTACCTCTTATCATGCTGGCCCCAAAATCCAGACAATACCAAGAAAGGAGGGGGGGTATCCATTATTCATCAAGGACACCCACACCTCAAGACTGGTGGCAACGCACGATGCATCGGAGACCATCCAGGTGCAATTAACCATAGGCAAGACTGCTCTGCAAATTGTAGCATGTTACAGGCCACCCTCACAAACTCAGGAAACTCACATGGCCTTCCTGAAAACACTAGAGAGGGATAAATGTATCACCAAACACCATCATACTAGGTGACTTCAATTACCCTAATATAGACTGGGAACACTACTCAAGCCCAAACACCCTAGCCCAAAAGTTCCTGGAATTCATAAACTCAAATGCCATGGAACAACTAGTCACCATCCCCACAAGAGGAGAAAACATACTTGATCTCATCATCACGAACATGGGAGCACAATGTTCAACACTGGAAGTATACCCCTCACTGGTGAGATCAGATCACAAACTAATCTCGCTGGAGGTCCTCATCCCACCCCACCTGAAATAAAAAGACCACAGTAAAGAACTTCGAAAGCCGACTTCACACTTCTAAAGACTAGTGTGGTCTCCTTTAAGGCCCCGAGCCGGCGGAAAACAGTACTCAAGCCGCTGAATCACTTACAAATGCCTTCTACCAGCACCTGCAGGACTGCATGGATAAGGCAATCCCAAGCAAAACAAAGACTCTTTGTACCAAAGGCAAGCGTACAGTCTGGTGGACCCCAGCCATAAACAAACTCTACAACAAAAGGAGGAAGCTACTACAAGATAGAGCAAAATCCTTAAAAGGTAAGACACCCTTGATCACTTTAAGTAAAAAACTAAGAGCTCTCATAAAATCATCCAAAGCAAATTTTGAGAGAAAAATAGCTAAAGACTCAAAAGACAATCATAAGGCCTTCTTTAGCTATATGTTAGAAACCTGGGAGGAAACTCCCAGATATGCTCAGAACTAGTTCAAAATGATGTGAAGATTACTGATCCTACAGACATTGCCAACATACTGGCTGACAGGTTCAGTGCAAACTTCTTCTCCCCCTCCCCAAGGAGAGATATCTATACGAAGCGATTGCAGCACTCCAAACATCTACAACGCCCAAGTGAGAACTGCTCTCTGCAAAGCAAAAAGCACAGCGTCCATGGGACCTGATGGTGTCCGGGCTGTGTGCTCCACGAACTCAACGAGGAATTAAACCCACAGCTAGGACAGCTGTTTAATCATAGTCTTAGCTCTGGATACGTACCCAGGGAGTGGCGCACTGCACCTTTGGTCCCACATCACAAAGACGGTGCCTGCACCGTCCCTGGAGATTACCGGCCCCTTTGCCTGGCAAGCCTTATCTGCAAAGCCATGGAGAGGATCATAATGGACCTCATAAATAAAGACATAGGAATTTGCAGACTTTGGATCCATCCCAGTTTGGCTTTGTCAAAGGCAGATCATGCCTTCTAAACTTGGTTGACTTTTTGAAACAGTCACCAAAGCCATTGATGAGGAAAGGCAGTCCATACAGCCTACCTCGATCTGGCGATGGCCTTCGATACAATACCCACTCGGGTATCATTGAAAAACTCATCAGCTTAAATGTTAACCCATACATCACAAGATGGGTTGCAAACTGGCTGAGTGACAGAACCCACAGGGTCAGAGTTGCTGGCGCCATGTCAGACTCAAAGCCTGTCACAAGTGGTGTACCACAGGGCTCAGTCCTGGGCCCACTCTTGTTTGTCTACTTTTCCAGTACAAGCAAACACAGGAGGGTTATAGCTGACAAAGTTTGCAGATGACTGCAAACTGGGCGCCATAGTAGAAAACACATCTGACACAGATATCCTTCAGAAGGGTCTCACAGAAACGGATAACTGGTGCCAGAACCATGGCCTAAAGTTAAATGCCAAAAAATGCATAGTCATACCCTTCGGGAAAAACAAGGTTACCCCTAGCTACCAAATAGGTGGCAATCCACTGAGCACAGAAGAAGTTATCAGGGACCTGGGGACCTAGGTTGATAGTAGTCTGTCATTCGACACCCATGTAGCTAAAGTAGTTAGGAAGACCTTCTACATTGCCCACCTTATCATGAAGGGATTCTCATCTAGATCAAGGAGGTCATAGTCTCCCTATACTCATCACTCATCAGACCAATGATTGAGTACAATGCCCCATTCGAATGTATCTGACCCGACACTTGCAGCAGCTGGAGAGGCCACAAAAGTTCCTCACCAAAAGGATAAAGGGTCTCAAACATCTGTCCTATGCTGCCCGACTGAAAGAACTCCAGCTCTATTCAGTAAACACCGCTTGCTCAGAGGTGACCTTTGCCTAACATACAAGGCCATGTCAAACCCAGATTTGATGAATATGCTTCACCTCAAAAATCTAGATCCGTCAGAGCCACAAGGGCGGAGACTTAAACCTCGACACGGCTATTAATAGGACGTGCTGGAGGGATAGAGTCATCACCCAAAGACTCCCTATGCTGTGGAATAAAATCCCGGTATATGTGAGGCAGAGCACCTCGCTGGCCTTGTTCAAGAGAAATCTTGACCAATGGATGGGAGATCGCAGATATACCCCAGGGATTACCTCAGTGTCACTGCTCGACAGAGGCACAGCAAAATAATGGGTATAGTTCCCCATACTAAAGGGGTGGCGTAAGCCACAAAACTATGGGCTAGGCTTGTAAATGCCCTCAGGCAGATAGCCTAGTATGAACCTATGAACCTATGAACCTATGGACAATCACTGTGATTTATTGAGAAGGTTTGTTCAGTGTGTGTGTAGGTCATAGTGCTATATGTTTGTCTGGAGGATTACTGTGATTTATGGAGAAGGTTTGTGATGTGTGTTTGTGTGTGTGTGTGTGTGTGTGTGTGTGTGTGTGTGTGTGTGTGTGTGTGTGTGTGTGTGTGTAGTGCTGTATGTTAGTCTGGAGAATCACTGTGATTTATTGAGAAGGTTTGTTCAGTATGTGTGCAGGCCGTAGTGCTATATGTTAGTCTTGAGAATCACTGTGATTTATTGAGAAGGTTTGTTCAGTCTGTGTGTGTGTAGGCCATAGTGCTATATGTTAGTATGGAGAATCACTGTGATTTATTGAGGTTTGTTCAGTGTGTGTGTGTGTGTGTGTGTGTGTGTGTGTGTGTAGGCCATAGCGCTATATGTTAGAACGTAGAATCACTATTATTTATTGAGAATATTTTTTCAGTGTGTGTAGAGGCCATGGTGCTATATGTTAGTCTGGAGAATCACTGTGATTTATTGAGAATGTTTGTTCAGTGTGTTTGTAGCCCATAGTACTATATGTTAATCTATAATATCACTGTGATTAATTGAGAAGGTTTGCTTAGTGTGTGTGTAGGCCATAGTGCTATATGTTAGCTGGAGAATCACAGTGATTTATTGAGAAGGTTCAGTATGTGTGCAGGCCATAGTACTATATGTTAGTCTGGAGAATCGCTGTGATTTATTGAGAAGGTTTGTTCAGTGTGTGTGTGTGTTTGTGTGTGTGTGTGTGTGTGTGTGTGTGTGTGTGTGTGTGTGCGTGTGTGTGGGTGTGGTTAGGCAACAGTGCTATATGTTAGTCTGGAGAATCATAGTGATTTATTGAGAAGGTTTGTTCAGTGTATGTGTAGGCCATAGTACTATATGTTAGTCTGGAGAATCACTGTGATTTAATGAGAATGTTTGTTCGGTGCGTGTGTAGGCCATAGTACTATATGTTAGTCTGGAGAATCATTGTGATTTATTGAGAAGGTTTGTTCTGTGTGTGTGTGTGTGTGTGTGTGTGTGTGTGTGTGTGTGTGTGTGTGTGTGTGTGTGTGTGTGTGTAGGCTATAGTGCTATATATTAGTCTGGAGAATTACTATGATTTATTGAGAAGGTTTGTTCAGTGTGTGTGTAGGCAATAGTGCTATATATTAGTCTGGGGAATCACTGTGATTTATTGAGAAGGTTTGTTCAGTGTGTGTGTAGGCCATAGTGCTATATGTTAGTTTGGGGAATCACTGTGATTTATTGAGAAGGTTTGTTCAGTGTGTGTGTGTGTGTGTGTGTGTGTGTGTGTGTGTGTGTGTGTGTGTGCGCGCGCGTGTGTGTAGGCGATAGTGCTATATGGTAGTCTGGAGAATCACAGTGATTTATTAAGAAGGTTTGTTCAGTGTGTGTGTGTGTAGGCCATAGTGCTATATGCTAGTCTGGAGAATTACTGTGATTTATTGAGAAGGTTTGTTGAGTATGTGTGTAGGCCGTCGTGCTATATTTTAGTCTGGAGAATCACTGTGATTTATTGTGAAGGTTTATTTAGAATGTGTGTACGCCATAGTGCTATATGTTAGTCTGGAAAATCACTGTGATTTATTGAAATGGTTTGTTCAGTGTATGTGTAGGCCATAGTGCTATATGTTAGTCTGGAGAATTTCTGTGATTTACTGAATAGGTTTGTCCAGTGTGTGTGGAGGCCATAGTGCTATAAGTTAGTCTGGAAAATCACTGTGATTTATGGAGAAGATTTGTTCAGTGTGTGTTTAGGCCATAGTATTATATGTTAGTGTGTAGAACCACTGTCATTTATTGAGAAGGTTTGTTCAGTGTGTGTGTGTGTAGGCTATAGTATTATATGTTAATCTGGAGAATCACTGTGATTTATTGAGAAGGTTTGTTCTGTGTGTGTGTGTGTGTAGGCTATAGTGCTATATGTTAGTCTGGAGAATCACTGTGATTTATTAAGAAGGTTTGTTCAGTGTGTGTGTGCGCCATAGTGCTATATGTTAGTCTGTAGAATTACTGTGATTTATTGAGAAGGTTTTGTCAATGTGTGTGTAGGCCATAGTGTTATATGTTAGTCTGGAGAATTACTGTGCCTTATTGAGAAGGATTGTTCTGTGTGCGTGTGTGTGTAGGCCGTAGTGCTCTATTTTAATCTGGAGTATCACTGTGATTTATTGAGAAGGTTTCTTCAGTGTGTGTGTGTGTGTGTGTGTGTGTGTGTGTGTGTGTGTAGGCCATAGTGCTATATGTTAGTCTGGAGAATCACTGTGATATATTGTGAAGGTTTGTTCAGTGTGTGTGTGTAGGCCATAGTGCTATATGTTAGTTTGGACAATCACTGTGATTTATTGAGAAGGTTTGTTCAGTGTGTGTGTGTAGGCCATAGAGCTGTATGGTAGTCTGGAGAATCACTGTGATTCTTTGAGAAGGTTTGTTCAGTGTGTGTGCAGGCCATATTGATATATGTTAGTCTGGAGAATGACTGTGATTTATTGAGAAGGTTTGTTCAGTGTGTGTGTGTAGGCCACAGTTCTATATGTTAGTCTGGAGAATCACTGTAATTTATTGAGAAGGTATGTTCACTGTATGTGTAGGCCATAGTGCTATATGTTAATCTGGAGAATCACTGTGATTTATTGAGAAGGTTTGTTCAGTGTGTTTGTAGGCCATAGTGCTATATGTTAGTCTGGAGAATCACTGTGATTTATTGAGAAGGATTTTTTTCAGTGTGTGGAGGCCATAGTGCTATATGTTAGTCTGGAAAATCACTGTGATTTATTGAGGGTTTATTTGGAGTGTGTGTAGGCCATAGTGCTATATGTTAGTCTGGAAAATTACTGTGGTTTATTGAGAAGATTTGTTCAGTGTGTGTGTAGGCCATAGTACTATATGTTAGTCTGGAGTATCAGTGTGGTTTATTGAGAATGTTTGTTCAGTGTATGTGTAGGCCATAGTGCTATATGTTAATATGGAGAATCACTGTGATTTATTGAGAAGGTTTGTTCAGTGTGTGTGTAGGCCATTTTGCTATATATTAGTCTGGAGAATGACTGTGTTTTATTGAGATGGTTTGTTCAGTGTGTGTGTGTGTGTGTGTGTGTGTGTGTGTGTGTGTGTGTGTGTGTGTGTGTGTGTGTGTGTGTTTGTGTGTGTGTGTGTGTGTGTGTGTGTGTGTGTGTGTGCATGTGTGTGTGTAAGGCCATAGTGGTATATGGTAACCTGGAGAATCACTGTGATTTATTATAGCAATAATCCCTGGGTGTAGTGGGTACCAATTTACCCACAGTTGGGCGTGGTTTGGTCCCGAGGCAAACGGCCAGCCGCAATTTAGCATTAAATACACCAGTGAGTTATTGCTATTATCTCATGACATTATTTAAGAAAAGAAACTATTACTTTTCTTAAATAATGGCATAATCTCCTGTTTACTGCCCTTCTGGCATCAGCGGCAGTTCTGATATACTGCGCGCCTGATATACATCAGACTGTGCAAAAGCAACGAGAAAGCAAGATCTCCGTTGCTTTTTAGTGTTTTTGTTAAATGAGTTTAACATAGCGACACAGAAATAAGCAAACATCTCCGCTTTTCAAAACTGTCTGTCTATATTAAACTCATTTAACATAGCGAAACACTAAAAACAGCGGAAACTTGCTTTCTCGTTGCTTTTTTTTAAACTGCTATGTTAAATGTTTAATAATATGGGAGACAGCTAAAATAAGCAACGGAGATCTGCTGTTTAAAAAGCTGTCTCATGTTAAACCCATTTAACTCATGTCATTAAACCCATTTAACATAACGAGACAAAACTAAACCGCCAAAAAGTCCTTTTCCATTAGTATAAGTCGAGGCAATGGTATAATGATAAGGTTTGTTCAGTGTGTGTGTATGTGTGTGTAGGCCATAGTACTCTATGTTAGTCTGGAGAATCACTGTGATTTATTGAGGTTTGTTTAGTGTGTGTGTGTAGGCCATAGTGCTATATTTTAGTCTGTAGAATCACTGTTATTTATTGAGAAATTTTTTCAGTGTGTGTAGAGGCCATGGTGCTATATGTTAGTCTGGAGAATCACTGTGATTTATTGAGAATGTTTGTTCAGTGTGTTTGTAGCCCATAGTACTATATATTAATCTGTAATATCACTGTGATTTATTGAGAAGGTTTATTCAGTGTGTGTGTGTGTTTGTGTGTGTGTGTGTGTGTAGGCCATAGTGCTATATGTTTGTCTTGAGAATTGCTGTGATTTATTGAGAACGTTTGTTCAGAGTGTGTGTGTGTGTGTGTGTGTGTGTGTGTGTGTGTGTGTGTGTGTGTGTGTGTGTGTGTGTGTGTGGGTTGGCCATAGTGCTATATGTTAGTCTGGAGAATCATAGTGATTTATTGAGAATGTTTGTTCAGTGTGTATGTAGGCCATAGTGCTATATGTTAGTCTGGAGAATTACTATGATTTATTGAGAAGGTTTGTTTGGTGTGTGTATAGGCCATAGTGCTATATGTTAGTCTGGAGAATCACTGTGATTTATTGAGAAGGTTTGTTCTGTGTGTGTGTGTGTGTGTGTGTGTGTGTGTGTGTGTGTGTGTGTGTGTGTGTGTGTGTGTGTGTGTGTGTGCCATAGTGCTATATATTAGTCTGGGGAATCACTGTGATTTATTGAGAAGGTTTGTTCAGTGTGTGTGTGTAGGCCATAGTGCTATATGTTAGTTTGGGGAATCACTGTGATTTATTGAGAAGGTTTGTTCAGTGTGTGTGTGTGTGTGTGTGTGTGTGTGTGTGTGTAGGCGATAGTGCTATATGGTAGTCTGGAGAATCACAGTGATTTATTAAGAAGGTTTGTTCAGTGTGTGTAGTGTGTGCCATAGTGCTATATGCTAGTTTGGAGAATTACTGTGATTTATTGAGAAGGTTTGTTCAGTATGTGTGTGTAGGCCATAGTGCTATATGTTAGTCTGGAGAATCACTGTGATTTATTGAGAAGGTTTGTTTAGTGTGTGTTTAGGCCAGTGCTATATGTTAGTCTGGAAAATCACTGTGATTTATTGAGAAGGTTTGTTCAGTGTGTGTGTGTGCCATAGTGCTATATGTTAGTCTGGAGAATCACTGTGATTTATTGAGAAGGTTTGTTCAGTGTGTGTGTGAGGCCATAGTGCTATATGTTAGTCTGGAGAATCACTGTGATTTATTGAGAAGGTTTGTTCAGTGTGTGTATAGGCCATAGTGCTATATGTTAGTCTGGAGAATCACTGTGATTTATTGAGAAGGTTTGTTCAGTGTGTGTGTAGGCCATAGTGCTATATGTTAGCCTGGAGAATCACTGTGATTTATTGAGAAGGTTTGTTCAGTGTGTGTGTGTGTGTGTGTGTAGGCCATAGTGCTATATGTTAGTCTGGTAAATCACTGTGATTTATTGAGAAGGTTTGTTCAGTGTGTGTGTGTAGGCCATAGTGCTATATGTTAGTCTGGAGAATCACTGTGATTTATTGAGAAGGTTTGTTCAGTGTGTGTGTGCAGGCCATATTGATATATGTTAGTCTGGAGAATGACTGTGATTTATTGAGAAGGTTTGTTCAGTGTGTGTGTAGGCCACAGTTCTATATGTTAGTCTGGAGAATCACTGTAATTTATTGAGAAGGTATGTTCACTGTGTGTGTAGGCCATAGTGCTATATGTTAATCTGGAGAATCACTGTGATTTATTGAGAAGGTTTGTTCAGTGTGTTTGTAGGCCATAGTGCTATATGTTAGTCTGGAGAATCACTGTGATTTATTGAGAAGGTTTTTTCAGTGTGTGTGAGGCCATAGTGCTATATGTTAGTCTGAAAATCACTGTGATTTATTGAGGGTTTATTGGAGTGTGTGTAGGCCATAGTGCTATATTCCTGAAATCAAAAAAATTGTTTATTGAGAAGATTTGTTCAGTGTGTGTGTAGGCCATAGTACTATATGTTAGTCTGGAGTATCAGTGTGGTTTATTTAGAAGGTTTGTTCAGTGTATGTGTAGGCCATAGTGCTATATGTTAATATGGAGAATCACTGTGATTTATTGAGAAGGTTTGTTCAGTGTGTGTGTAGGCCACAGTGCTATATGTTAGTTTGGAGAATTGCTGTGATTTATTGAGAAGGTTTGTTCAGTGTGTGTAGGCCATTTTGCTATATATTAGTCTGGAGAATGACTGTGTTTTATTGAGATGGTTTGTTCAGTGTGTGTGTGTGTGTGTGTGTGTGTGTGTGTGTGTGTGTGTGTGTGTGTGTGTGTGTGTGTGTGTGTGTGCATGTGTGTGTAGGCCATAGTGGTATATGGTAACCTGGAGAATCACTGTGATTTATTATAGCAATAATCCACGCCTGGGTGTGGGTAATGCTAAATTTACCCACAGTTGGCGTGGTTTGGTCCCGAGGGTAAACAAAGACCGTTTAGCATTACCCACACCCAGAAGTGGGTTATTGCTATTATACATGACATTATTTAAGAAAAGAAACTATTACTTTTCTTAAATAATGGCATAGTATAATGCCTGTTTACTGCCCTTCCGCAGATGTCTGGCATCCGGCAGTTCTGATATACCGCGCCTGCGCAGTACATCAGAGTTGGCAGTGAGAAAGCAAGATCTCGCTGCTTTTTAGTGTTTCGCTATGTTAAATGAGTTTAACATAGCGACAGTTTAAAATAAGCAACGGACATCTCCGTTGCTTATTTCAAAACTGTCTCTCTATATTACACTCATTTAACATAGCGAAACACTAAAAAAAGCAACGGAGCTGTTTTGCTTTCTGGTCTTTTTATGTTAAATGGGTTTAACATGGCGAGACAGCTTTAAATAAGCAGCGAGATCTCCGTTTGCTTATTTTATGTTAACCCACCCATTTAACATAGCGAATGAAAATGTTTTACTAAAAAGCAAGTCTGGGCTAATGGAAAACTGGACCTTTTTCCATTAGTATAACTCGATTTACAACGGGCACACTGGCCAATCAGCGTGCACGTTTTGGGGGGGGGTCATGGTATAATGATAAGGTTTGTTCAGTGTGTGTGTGTGTATGTGTGTGTAGGCCATAGTACTCTATGTTAGTCTGGAGAATCACTGTGATTTATTGAGGTTTGTTTAGTGTGTGTGTGTAGGCCATAGTGCTATATGTTAGTCTGTAGAATCACTGTTATTTATTGAGAAATTTTTTCAGTGTGTGTAGAGGCCATGGTGCTATATGTTAGTCTGGAGAATCACTGTGATTTATTGAGAATGTTTGTTCAGTGTATTTGTAGCCCATAGTACTATATATTAATCTGTAATATCACTGTGATTTATTGAGAAGGTTTATTCAGTGTGTGTGTGTGTGTGTGTGTGTGTGTGTGTGTGTGTGTAGGCCATAGTGCTATATGTTTGTCTTGAGAATTGCTGTGATTTATTGAGAACGTTTGTTCAGAGTGTGTGTGTGTGTGTGTGTGTGTGTGTGTGTGTGTGTGTGTGTGTGTGTGTGTGTCTGTGTGTGTCTGTGTGTGTGTGTGTGTGTGTGTGTGTGTGTGTGTGTGTGTGTGTGTGTGTGTGTGTGTGTGTGTGGGTTGGCCATAGTGCTATATGTTAGTCTGGAGAATCATAGTGATTTATTGAGAATGTTTGTTCAGTGTGTATGTAGGCCATAGTGCTATATGTTAGTCTGGAGAATTACTATGATTTATTGAGAAGGTTTGTTTGGTGTGTGTATAGGCCATAGTGCTATATGTTAGTCTGGAGAATCACTGTGATTTATTGAGAAGGTTTGTTCTGTGTGTGTGTGTGTGTGTGTGTGTGTGTGTGTGTGTGTGTGTGTGTGTGTGTGTGTGTGTGTGTGTGTAGGCTATAGTGCTATATATTAGTCTGGAGAATTACTATGATTTATTGAGAAGGTTTGTTCAGTGTGTGTGTAGGCCATAGTGCTATATATTAGTCTGGGGAATCACTGTGATTTATTGAGAAGGTTTGTTCAGTGTGTGTGTGTAGGCCATAGTGCTATATGTTAGTTTGGGGAATCACTGTGATTTATTGAGAAGGTTTGTTCAGTGTGTGTGTGTGTGTGTGTGTGTGTGTGTGTGTGTGTGTGTGTGTGTGTGTGTGTGTGTGTGTGTAGGCGATAGTGCTATATGGTAGTCTGGAGAATCACAGTGATTTATTAAGAAGGTTTGTTCAGTGTGTGTGTGTAGGCCATAGTGCTATATGCTAGTTTGGAGAATTACTGTGATTTATTGAGAAGGTTTGTTGAGTATGTGTGTAGGCCGTCGTGCTATATTTTAGTCTGGAGAATCACTGTGATTTATTGTGAAGGTTTATTTAGAATGTGTGTACGCCATAGTGCTATATGTTAGTCTGGAAAATCACTGTGATTTATTGAAATGGTTTGTTCAGTGTATGTGTAGGCCATAGTGCTATATGTTAGTCTGGAGAATTTCTGTGATTTACTGAGAAGGTTTGTCCAGTGTGTGTGGAGGCCATAGTGCTATAAGTTAGTCTGGAAAATCACTGTGATTTATGGAGAAGATTTGTTCAGTGTGTGTTTAGGCCATAGTATTATATGTTAGTGTGTAGAACCACTGTCATTTATTGAGAAGGTTTGTTCAGTGTGTGTGTGTGTGTAGGCTATAGTATTATATGTTAATCTGGAGAATCACTGTGATTTATTGAGAAGGTTTGTTCTGTGTGTGTGTGTGTAGGCTATAGTGCTATATGTTAGTCTGGAGAATCACTGTGATTTATTAAGAAGGTTTGTTCAGTGTGTGTGTGCGCCATAGTGCTATATGTTAGTCTGTAGAATTACTGTGATTTATTGAGAAGGTTTTGTCAATGTGTGTGTAGGCCATAGTGTTATATGTTAGTCTGGAGAATTACTGTGCCTTATTGAGAAGGATTGTTCTGTGTGCGTGTGTGTGTAGGCCGTAGTGCTCTATTTTAATCTGGAGTATCACTGTGATTTATTGAGAAGGTTTCTTCAGTGTGTGTGTGTGTGTGTGTGTGTGTGTGTGTGTGTGTGTGTGTGTGTGTGTGTAGGCCATAGTGCTATATGTTAGTCTGGAGAATCACTGTGATATATTGTGAAAGTTTGTTCAGTGTGTGTGTGTAGGCCATAGTGCTATATGTTAGTTTGGACAATCACTGTGATTTATTGAGAAGGTTTGTTCAGTGTGTGTGTGTAGGCCATAGAGCTATATGGTAGTCTGGAGAATCACTGTGATTTTTTGAGAAGGTTTGTTCAGTGTGTGTGCAGGCCATATTGATATATGTTAGTCTGGAGAATGACTGTGATTTATTGAGAAGGTTTGTTCAGTGTGTGTGTGTAGGCCACAGTTCTATATGTTAGTCTGGAGAATCACTGTAATTTATTGAGAAGGTATGTTCACTGTATGTGTAGGCCATAGTGCTATATGTTAATCTGGAGAATCACTGTGATTTATTGAGAAGGTTTGTTCAGTGTGTTTGTAGGCCATAGTGCTATATGTTAGTCTGGAGAATCACTGTGATTTATTGAGAAGGATTTTTTCAGTGTGTGGAGGCCATAGTGCTATATGTTAGTCTGAAAAATCACTGTGATTTATTGAGGGTTTATTTGGAGTGTGTGTAGGCCATAGTGCTATATGTTAGTCTGGAAAATTACTGTGGTTTATTGAGAAGATTTGTTCAGTGTGTGTGTAGGCCATAGTACTATATGTTAGTCTGGAGTATCAGTGTGGTTTATTTAGAAGGTTTGTTCAGTGTATGTGTAGGCCATAGTGCTATATGTTAATATGGAGAATCACTGTGATTTATTGAGAAGGTTTGTTCAGTGTGTGTGTAGGCCACAGTGCTATATGTTAGTTTGGAGAATTGCTGTGATTTATTGAGAAGGTTTGTTCAGTGTGTGTGTAGGCCATTTTGCTATATATTAGTCTGGAGAATGACTGTGTTTTATTGAGATGGTTTGTTCAGTGTGTGTGTGTGTGTGTGTGTGTGTGTGTGTGTGTGTGTGTGTGTGTGTGTGTTTGTGTGTGTGTGTGTGTGCGTGTGTGCATGTGTGTGTAGGCCATAGTGCTATATGGTAATCTGGAGAATCACTGTGATTTATTATAGCAATAATCCATGCCTGGGTGTGGGTAATGCTAAATTTACCCACAGTTGGCGTGGTTTGGTCCCGGTGCCCGAGGGACATAACAAAGCCAACCGTGGGTAAATTTAGCATTACCCACACCCAGAAGTGGGTTATTGCTATTATACCATGACATTATTTAAGAAAAGAAACTATTACTTTTCTTAAATAATGGCATAGTATAATGCCTGTTTACTGCCCTTCCGCAGATGTCTGGCATCCGCGGCAGTTCTGATATACTGCGCCTCGCAGTACATCAGAGTTGGCAAAGTAACGGAGAAAGCAAGATCTCCGTTGCTTTTTTTTTAGTGTTTCGCTATGTTAAATGAGTTTAACATAGCGACACAGTTTTAAAATAAGCAACGGACATCTCCGTTGCTTATTTCAAAACTGTCTCTCTATATTACACTCATTTAACATAGCGAAACACTAAAAAAAGCAACGGAGATCTTGCTTTCTCCGTTGCTTTTAAACTGTAACGCTATGTTAAATGGGTTTAACATAGCGAGACAGTTTTAAAATAAGCAACGGAGATCTCCGTTGCTTATTTTAAACTGTCTCGCCATGTTAAACCCATTTAACATAGCGAACAGTGTTAAAAACGAGTTATACTAATGGAAAAAAGTCTGGGCGACTGGACCTTTTTCCATTAGTATAACTCGATTTACAACGGGCACACTGGCCAATCAGCGTGCACGTTTTGGGGGGGGGTCATGGTATAATGATAAGGTTTGTTCAGTGTGTGTGTGTGTATGTGTGTGTAGGCCATAGTACTCTATGTTAGTCTGGAGAATCACTGTGATTTATTGAGGTTTGTTTAGTGTGTGTGTGTAGGCCATAGTGCTATATGTTAGTCTGTAGAATCACTGTTATTTATTGAGAAATTTTTTCAGTGTGTGTAGAGGCCATGGTGCTATATGTTAGTCTGGAGAATCACTGTGATTTATTGAGAATGTTTGTTCAGTGTATTTGTAGCCCATAGTACTATATATTAATCTGTAATATCACTGTGATTTATTGAGAAGGTTTATTCAGTGTGTGTGTGTGTGTGTGTGTGTGTGTGTGTGTGTGTGTAGGCCATAGTGCTATATGTTTGTCTTGAGAATTGCTGTGATTTATTGAGAACGTTTGTTCAGAGTGTGTGTGTGTGTGTGTGTGTGTGTGTGTGTGTGTGTGTGTGTGTGTGTGTGTGTGTGTGTGTGTGTCTGTGTGTGTCTGTGTGTGTGTGTGTGTGTGTGTGTGTGTGTGTGTGTGTGTGTGTGTGTGTGCCAGTGTGTAGTGCTATATGTTAGTCTGGAGAATCATAGTGATTTATTGAGAATGTTTGTTCAGTGTGTATGTAGGCCATAGTGCTATATGTTAGTCTGGAGAATTACTATGATTTATTGAGAAGGTTTGTTTGGTGTGTGTATAGGCCATAGTGCTATATGTTAGTCTGGAGAATCACTGTGATTTATTGAGAAGGTTTGTTCAGTGTATGTGTAGGCCATAATGCTATATGTTAATCTGGAGAATCATCGTGATTTATTGATAAGGTTTGTTCAGTGTGTGTTTAGGCCATAGTACTATATCTTAGTCTGGAGAATCACTGTGATTTAATGAGAATGTTTGTTCAGTGCGTGTGTAGGCCATAGTGCTATATATTAGGCTGGAGATCCACTCTGATTTACTGAGGTTTGTTGTGTGTGTGTGTGTAGGCCACAGTGCTATATGTTAGTCTGCAGAATCAAGTGTAATTTTTTGAAAAGGTATGTTCAGTGTATGTGTAGGCCATAGTGCTATATGTTAATCTGGAGAATCACTGTGATTTATTGAGAAGGTTTTTTCAGTGTGTATGTAGGCTATAGTGCTATATTTTAGTCTGGAGAATCACTGTGATTTATTGAGAAAGTTTGTTCAGTGTGTTTGTAGGCCATAGTGCTATATGTTAGTCTGGAGAATTACTGTGATTTATTGAGAAGGTTTGTTGAGTATGTGTGTAGGCCATCGTGCTATATTTTAGTCTGGAGAATCACTGTGATTTATTGTGAAGGTTTATTTAGAATGTGTGTACGCCATAGTGCTATATGTTAGTCTGGAAAATCACTGTGATTTATTGAGATGGTTTGTTCAATGTATGTGTAGGCCATAGTGCTATATGTTAATCTGAAAAACCACTGTGATTTATTGAGAAGGTTTGTTCAGTGTGTGTGGTCCATAATGATTTATGTTAGGGTGGAGAATTACTGTGATTTACTGAGAAGGTTTGTTCAGTGTGTGTATTGGCCATAGTGCTATATGTTAGTCTAGTGAATTTCTGTGATTTACTGAGAAGGTTTGTTCAGTGTGTGTGGAGGCCATAGTGCTATAAGTTAGTCTGGAAAATCACTGTGATTTATTGAGATTTGTTCAGTGTGTGTTTAGGCCATAGTACTATATGTTAGTGTGTAGAATCACTGTCATTTATTGAGAAGGTTTGTTCAGTGTGTTTGTGTGTGTGTGTGTGTGTGTGTGTGTGTGTGTGTGTGTGTGTGTGTGTGTGTGTGTGTGTGTGTGTGTGTGTGTGTGTGTAGGCTATAGTATTATATGTTAATCTGGAGAATCACTGTGATTTATTGAGAAGGTTTGTTCCGTGTGTGTGTGTGTAGGCTATAGTGCTATATGTTAGTCTGGAGAATCACTGTGATTTATTAAGAAGGTTTGTTCTGTGTGTGTGCATGCCATAATGCTATATGTTAGTCTGTAGAATTACTGTGTTTTATTGAGAAGGTTTGTTCAGTGTGTGTAGGCCATAGTGCTATATGTTAGTCTGGAGACTTACTGTGCCTTATTGAGAAGGATTGTTCTGGGTGCATGTGTGTGTAGGCCGTAGTGCTATATTTTAATCTGGAGAATCACTGTGATTTATTGAGAAGGTTTCTTCGGTGTGTGTGTGTGTGTGTGTGCGTGTGTGTGTGTGCGTGTGTGTGTGTGTGTGTGTGTGTGTGTGTGTGTGTGTGTGTAGGCCATAGTGCTATATGTTAGTCTGGAGAATTACTGTGATATATTGTGAAGGTTTGTTTAGTGTGTGTGTAGGCCACAGTTCTATATGTTAATCTGGAGAACCACTGTGATTTATTGAGAAGGTTTTTTCAGTGTGTATGTAGGCTATAGTGCTATATTTTAGTCTGGAGAATCACTGTGATTTATTGAGAAAGTTTGTTCAGTGTGTTTGTAGGCCATAGTGCTCTATGTTAGTCTGGAGAATTACTGTGATTTATTGAGAAGGTTTGTTCAGTGTGTATGTAGGCTATAGTGCTATATTTTAGTCTGGAGAATCACTGTGATTTATTGAGAAGGTTTGTTCAGTGTGTTTGTATGCCATAGTGCTATATGTTAGTCTGAAGAATCGCTGTGATTTATTGAGAAGGTTTTTTTCAGTGTGTGGAGGCCATAGTGCTATATGTTAGTCTGGAAAATCACTGTGATTTATTGAGAAGGTTTATTTAGAGTGTGTGTAGGCCATAGTGCTATATCTTAGTCTGGAAAATCACTGTGGTTTATTGAGAAGATTTGTTCAGTGTATGTGTAGGCCATAGTGCTATATGTTAATATAGAGAATCACTGTGATTTATTGAGAAGGTTTGTTCAGTGTGTGTGTGTGTGTGTGTGTGTGTGTGAGTATGTGCGTATGCGCGTGTGTGTGTGTGTGTGTGTGTGTGTGTGTGTGTAGGCTATATGGTAGTCTGGAGAATCACAGTGATTTATTAAGAAGGTTTGTTCAGTGTGTGTGTAGGCCATAGTGCTATATGTTTGTCTGGAGAATTACTGTGATTTATTGAGAAGGTTTGTTGAGTATGTGTGTAGGCCATCGTGCTATATTTTAGTCTGGAGAATCACTGTGATTTATTGTGAAGGTTTATTTAGTATGTGTGTATGCCATAGTGCTATATGATAGTCTGGAAAATCACTGTGCTTTATTGAGATGGTTTGTTCAGTGTATGTGTAGGCCATAGTGCTATATGTTAATCTGAAAAACCACTGTGATTTACTGAGAAGGTTTATTCAGTGTGTGTATAGGACATACTGCTATATGTTAGTCTGGTGAATTTCTGTGATTTACTGAGAAGGTTTGTTCAGTGTGTGTGGAGGCCATAGTGCTATAAGTTAGTCTGGAAAATCACTGTGATTTATTGAGAAGATTTGTTCAGTGTGTGTTTAGGCCATAGTACTATATGTTAGTGTGTAGAATCACTGTCATTCATTGAGTAGGTTTGTTCAGTGTGTGTGTGTGTAGGCTATAGTATTATATGTTAATCTGGAGAATCACTGTGATTTATTGAGAAGGTTTGTTCAGTGTGTGTGTGTAGGCCACAGTTCTATATGATAGTCTGGAGAATCACTGTAATTTATTGAGAAGGTATGTTCACTGTATGTGTAGGCCATAGTGCTATATGTTAATCTGGAGAATCACTGTGATTTATTGAGAAGGTTTGTTCAGTGTGTTTGTAGGCCATAGTGCTATATGTTAGTCTGGAGAATCACTGTGATTTATTGAGAAGGATTTTTTCAGTGTATGGAGGCCATAGTGCTATATGTTAGTCTGGAAAAATCACTGTGATTTATTGAGGGTTTATTTGGAGTGTGTGTGTTGGCCATAGTGCTGTATGTTAGTCTGGAAAATCACTGCGGTTTATTGAGAAGATTTGTTCAGTGTGTGTGTAGGCCATAGTACTATATGCTAGTCTGGAGTATCACTGTGGTTTATTGAGAAGGTTTGTTCAGTGTATGTGTAGGCCATAGTGCTATATGTTAATATGGAGAATCACTGTGATTTATTGAGAATGTTTGTTCAGTGTGTGTGTAGGCCACAGTGCTATATGTTAGTTTGGAGAATTGCTGTGATTTATTGAGAAGGTTTGTTCAGTGTGTGTGTAGGCCATTTTGCTATATATTAGTCTGGAGAATGACTGTGTTTTATTGAGATGGTTTGTTCAGTGTGTGTGTGTGTGTGTGTGTGTGTGTGTGTGTGTGTGTGTGTGTGTGTGTGTGTGTTTGTGTGTGCGTGTGTGCGTGCATGTGTGTGTAGGCCGTAGTGCTATATGGTAATCTGGAGAATCACTGTGATTTATTGATAAGGTTTGTTCAGTGTGTGTGTGTATGTGTGTGTAGGCCATAGTACTCTATGTTAGTCTGGAGAATCACTGTGATTTATTGAGGTTTGTTCAGTGTGTGTGTGTAGGCCATAGTGCTAAATGTTAGTCTGTAGAATCACTGTTATTTATTGAGAAAATTTTTTCAGTGTGTGTAGAGGCCATGGTGCTATATGTTAGTCTGGAGAATCACTGTGATTTATTGAGAATGTTTGTTCAGTGTGTTTGTAGCCCATAGTACTATATATTAATCTGTAATATCACTGTGATTTATTGAGAAGGTTTGTTCAGTGTGTGTGTGTGTGTGTGTGTGTGTGTGTGTGTGTGTGTGTGTGTGTGTGTGTGTGTGTGTGTGTAGGCCATAGTGCTATATGTTTGTCTTGAGAATTACTGTGGTTTATTGAGAACGTTTGTTCAGAGTGTGTGTGTGTGTGTGTGTGTGTGTGTGTGTGTGTGTGTGTGTGTGTGTAGGCCATAGTGCTATATGTTAATTTGGAGAATCACTGTGATTTATTGAGAAGATTTGTTCAGTTTGTGTGTGTGTGTGTGTGTGTGTGTGTGTGTGTGTGTGTGTGTGTGTGTGTGGGTTGGCCATAGTGCTATATGTTAGTCTGGAGAATCATAGTGATTTATTGAGAATGTTTGTTTAATGTGTATGTAGGCCATAGTGCTATATGTTAGTCTGGAGAATTACTATGATTTATTGATAAGGTTTGTTTGGTGTGTGTATAGGCCATAGTGCTATATGTTAGTCTGGAGAATCACTGTGATTTATTGAGAAGGTTTGTTCAGTGTATGTGTAGGCCATAATGCTATATGTTAATCTGGAGAATCATCGCGATTTATTGATAAGGTTTGTTCAGTGTGTGTTTAGGCCATAGTACTATATCTTAGTCTGGAGAATCACTGTGATTTAATGAGAATGTTTGTTCAGTGCGTGTGTAGGCCATTGTGCTATATATTAGGCTGGAGATCCACTCTGATTTACTGAGGTTTGTTGTGTGTGTGTGTAGGCCACAGTGCTATATGTTAGTCTGCAGAATCATTGTAATTTATTGAAAAGGTATGTTCAGTGTATGTGTAGGCCATAGTGCTATATGTTAATCTGGAGAATCACTGTGATTTATTGAGAAGGTTTTTTCAGTGTGTGTGTGTGTGTGTGTGTGTGTGTGTGTGTAGGCTATAGTGCTATATGGTAGTCCGGAGAATCACAGTAATTTATTAAGAAGGTTTGTTCAGTGTGTGTGTAGGCCATAGTGCTATATGTTAGTCTGGAGAATTACTGTGATTTATTGAGAAGGTTTGTTGAGTATGTGTGTAGGCCATCGTGCTATATTTTAGTCTGGAGAATCACTGTGATTTAATGTGAAGGTTTATTTAGAATGTGTGTACGCCATAGTGCTATATGTTAGACTGGAAAATCACTGTGATTTATTGAGATGGTTTGTCAATGTATGTGTAGGCCATAGTGCTATATGTTAATCTGAAAAACCACTGTGATTTATTGAGAAGGTTTGTTCAGTGTGTGTGTGTGTGTGTGTGTGTGTGTGTGTGTGTGTGTGTAGGCCATAGTGCTATATGTTAGTCTGGTGAATTTCTGTGATTTACTGAGAAGGTTTGTTCAGTGTGTGTGGAGGCCATAGTGCTATAAGTTAGTCTGGAAAATCACTGTGATTTATTGAGATTTGTTCAGTGTGTGTTTAGGCCTTAGTACTATATGTTAGTGTGTAGAATCACTGTCATTTATTGAGAAGGTTTGTTCAGTGTGTGTGTGTGTGTGTGTGTGTGTGTGTGTGTGTGTGTGTTTGTAGGCTATAGTATTATATGTTAATCTGGAGAATCACTGTGATTTATTGAGAAGGTTTGTTCTGTGTGTGTGTGTGTGTAAGCTATAGTGCTATATGTTAGTCTGGAGAATCACTGTGATTTATTAAGAAGGTTTGTTCTGTGTGTGTGCGTGCCATAATGCTATATGTTAGTCTGTAGAATTACTGTGTTTTATTGAGAAGGTTTGTTCAGTGTGTGTGTAGGCCATAGTGCTATATGTTAGTCTGGAGACTTACTGTGCCTTATTGAGAAGGATTGTTCTGGGTGCGTGTGTGTGTAGGCCGTAGTGCTATATTTTAATCTGGAGAATCACTGTGATTTATTGAGAAGGTTTCTTCGGTGTGTGTGTGTGTGTGTGTGTGTGTGTGTGTGTGTGTGTGTGTGTGTGTGTGTGTGTGTGTGTGTAGGCCATAGTGCTATATGTTAGTCTGGAGAACCACTGTGATTTATTGAGAAGGTTTTTTCAGTGTGTATGTAGGCTATAGTGCTATATTTTAGTCTGGAGAATCACTGTGATTTATTGAGAAAGTTTGTTCAGTGTGTTTGTAGGCCATAGTGCTTTATGTTAGTCTGGAGAATTACTGTGATTTATTGAGAAGGTTTGTTCAGTGTGTCTGTAGGCTATAGTGCTATATTTTAGTCTGGAGAATCACTGTGATTTATTGAGAAGGTTTGTTCAGTGTGTTTGTATGCCATAGTGCTATATGTTCATCTGGAGAATCGCTGTGATTTATTGAGAAGGTTTTTTTCAGTGTGTGGAGGCCATAGTGCTATATGTTAGTCTGGAAAATCACTGTGATTTATTGAGAAGGTTTATTTAGAGTGTGTGTAGGCCATAGTGCTATATCTTAGTCTGGAAAATCACTGTGGTTTATTGAGAAGATTTGTTCAGTTTGTGTGTAGGCCATAGTACTATATGTTAGTCTGGAGTATCACTGTGGTTTATTGAGAAGGTTTGTTCGGTGTATGTGTAGGCCATAGTGCTATATGTTAATATGGAGAATCACTGTGATTTATTGAGAAGGTTTGTTCAGTGTGTGTGTGTGTGAGTGTGTGGGTGTGTGTGTGTGTGTGTGTGTGTGTGTGTGTGTAGGCTATATGGTAATCTGGAGAATCACAGTGATTTATTAAGAAGGTTTGTTCAGTGTGTGTGTGTAGGCCATAGTGCTATATGTTTGTCTGGAGAATTACTGTGATTTATTGAGAAGGTTTGTTGAGTATGTGTGTAGGCCATCATGCTATATTTTAGTCTGGAGAATCACTGTGATTTATTGTGAAGGTTTATTTAGTATGTGTGTATGCCATAGTGCTATATGGTAGTCTGGAAAATCACTGTGCTTTATTGAGATGGTTTGTTCAGTGTATGTGTAGGCCATAGTGCTATATGTTAATCTGAAAACCACTGTGATTTATTGAGAAGGTTTGTTCAGTGTGTGTGGGCCGTAGTGCTTTATGTTAGGGTGGAGAATCACTGTGATTTACTGAGAAGGTTTGTTCAGTGTGTGTATAGGACATAGTGCTATATGTTAGTCTGGTGAATTTCTGTGATTTACTGAGAAGGTTTGTTCAGTGTGTGTGGAGGCCATAGTGCTATAAGTTAGTCTGGAAAATCACTGTGATTTATTGAGAAGATTTGTTCAGTGTGTGTTTAGGCCATAGTACTATATGTTAGTGTGTAGAATCACTGTCATTCATTGAGAAGGTTTGTTCAGTGTGTGTGTGTGTAGGCTATAGTATTATATGTTAATCTGGAGAATCACTGTGATTTATTGAGAAGGTTTGTTCTCTGTGTGTGTGTGTGTGTGTGTGTGTGTGTGTGTGTGTGTGTGTGTGTGTGTGTGTGTGTGTAGGCTATAGTGCTATATGTTAGTCTGGAGAATCACTGTGATTTATTAAGAAGGTTTGTTCAGTATGTGTGCGCGCCATAATGCTATATGTTAGTCTGTAGAATTACTGTGTTTTATTGAGAAGGTTTGTTCAGTGTGCGTGTAGGTCATAGTGCTATGTATTAGTCTGGAGAATTTATGTGCCTTATTGAGGAGGATTGTTCTGTGTGTGTGTGTGTGTAGGCCGTTGTGCTCTATTTTAATCTGGAGAATCACTGTGATTTATTGAGATGGTTTCTTCGGTGTGTGTGTTTGTGTGTGTGTGTGTGTGTGTGTGTGTGTGTGTGTGTGTGTGTGTGTGTGTAGGCCATAGTGCTATATGTTAGTCTGGAGAATTACTGTGATATATTGTGAAGGTTTGTTCAGTGTGTGTGTGTGTATAGGCCATAGTGCTATATGTTAATTTGGACAATCACTGTGATTTATTGAGAAGGTTTGTTCAGTGTGTGTGTGTAGGCCATAGTGCTGTATGGTAGTCTGGAGAATCACTGTGATTCTTTGAGAAGGTGTGTTCAGTGTGTGTGCAGGCCGTATTGATATATGTTAGTCTCGAGAATGACTTTGATTTATTGAGAAGGTTTGTTCAGTGTGTGTGTAGGCCATAGTACTATATGTTAGTGTGTAGAATCACTGTCATTTATTGAGAAGGTTTGTTCTGTGTGTGTGTGTGTGTGTGTGTGTGTGTGTGTGTGTGTGTGTGTGTGTAGGCTATAGTGCTATATGTTAGTCTGGAGAATCACTGTGATTTATTAAGAAGGTTTGTTCAGTATGTGTGCGCGCCATAATGTTATATGTTAGTCTGTAGAATTACTGTGTTTTATTGAGAAGGTTTGTTCAGTGTGTGTGTAGGTCATAGTGCTATATGTTAGTCTGGAGAATTTCTGTGCCTTATTGAGGAGGATTGTTCTGTGTGCGTGTGTGTGTAGGCCGTAGTGCTATATTTTAATCTGGAGAATCACTGTGATTTATTGAGATGGTTTCTTCGGTGTGTGTGTGTGTGTGTGTGTGTGTGTGTGTGTGTGTGTGTGTGTGTGTGTAGGCCATAGTGCTATATGTTAGTCTGGAGAATTACTGTGATATATTGTGAAGGTTTGTTCAGTGTGTGTGTGTGTGTGTAGGCCATAGTGCTATATGTTAATTTGGACAATCACTGTGATTTATTGAGAAGGTTTGTTCAGTGTGTGTGTGTAGGCCATAGTGCTGTATGGTAGTCTGGAGAATCACTGTGATTCTTTGAGAAGGTTTGTTCAGTGTGTGTGCAGGCCATATTGATATATGTTAGTCTCGAGAATGACTTTGATTTATTGAGAAGGTTTGTTCAGTGTGTGTGTAGGCCATAGTACTATATGTTAATCTGGAGAATCACTGTGATTTATTGAGAAGGTTTTTTCAGTGTGTGTAGGCCATAGTGCTATATTTTAGTCTGGAGAATCACTGTGATTTATTGAGTAGGTTTATTTAGAGTGTGTGTAGGCCATAGTGCTATATGTTAGTCTGGAAAATCACTGTGTTTTATTGAGAAGGTTTGTTCAGTGTATGTGTAGACCATAGTGCTATATGTTAATATGGAGAATCACTTTGATCTATTGAGAAGGTTTGTTCAGTGTGTGTGTAGGCCATAGTGCTATATGTTAGTTTGGAGAATTGCTGTGATTTATTGACAAGGTTTGTTCAGTGTGTGTGTAAGCCATTTTGCTATATATTAGTCTAGAGAATGACTGTGTTTTATTGAGATGGTTTGTTCAGTGTGTGTGTGTGTGTGTGTGTGTGTGTGTGTGTGTGTGTGTGTGTGTGTATGTGTGTGTGCATGTGTGTGTGTGTGTGTGTAGGCCATAGTGCTATATGGTAATCTGGAGAATCACTGTGATTTATTGATAAGGTTTTTTAGTGTGTGTGTGTGTGTGTGTGTGTGTGTGTGTGTGTGTGTTTAGGCCATCGTGCTATATATTAGTCTGGAGATTCACTTTGATTTATTGAGAAGGTTTGTTCAGTGTGTGTTTAGGCCTTAGTGCTGTATGTTAGACTGGAGAATCACTGTGAGTTATTGAGAAGGTTTGTTCAGTGTGTGTCTAGGCCATAGTGCTATATATTAGTCTGGAGAATCACTGTGATTTATTGAGAAGGTTTGTTTAGTGTGTGTGTAGGCCACAGTCCTATATATTAGTCTGGAGAATGACTATGATTTACTGAGAAGGTTTGTTCAGTGTGTATGAGTAGGCCATAGTGCTATATGTTAGTCTGGAGAAGGACTGTGATTTATTGAGAAGATTTGTTCAGTGTGTGTGTGTAGGCCATAATGCTATATGTTAGTCGGGAGAATCCCTGTGATTTATTGAGAAGGTTTGTTCAGTGTGTGTGTAGGTCATAGTGCTATATGTTAGTCTGGAGAATCACTGTGATTTATTGAGAAGGTTTGTTCAGTGTGTGTGTTGGCCATAGTACTATATGTTATTCTGGAGAATCGCTGTGATTTATTGAGAAGGTTTGTTCATTGTGTGTGTGTGTGTGTGTGTGTGTGTGTGTGTGTGTGTGTGTGTGTGCGTGTGTGTGCGTGTGTGTGTGTGTGTGTGTGTAGGCCATAGTGGTATATGTAGGCTGGACAATCACTGTGATTTATTGAGAAGGTTTGTTCAGTTTGTGTAGGCCATAGTGGTATATGGTTGTCTGGAGAATTACTGTGATTTATTGAGGTTTGTTCAGTGTGTGTGTCTAGGCCATAGTGTTACATATATTTGTCTGGAGAATCACTGTGATTTATTGAGAAGTTTCCTCAGTGTGTGTGTATGTGTGTGTGTCTGTGTGTGTGTGTGTGTGTTTGTGTGTAGGCCATAGTGCTATATGTTTGTCTTGAGAATCACAGTGATTTATTGAGAAGGTTTATTCAGTGTGTGCGTAGGCCATAGTGCTATGTGTTATTCTGGAGAATCACTGTCATTTATTAAGAAGGTTTGTTCAGTGTGTGTGTGCTATATGTTTGTCTGGAGAAACACTGTAATTTATTGAGAAGGTGTGTTCTGTGTGTGTGTAAGTGACAATGCTGTATGTTAGTCGGGAGAATCACTGTGATTTATTGAGAAAGTTTGTTCAGTGTATGTGTAGGCCATAGTGCTATATGTTAGTCTGGGGAATCACTGTGATTTATTGAGAAGGTTTCTTCAGTGTGTGTGTGTGTGTGTGTGTGTGTGTGTGTGTGTGTGTGTGTGTGTTTGTGTGTGTCTGTAGGCCATAGTGCTATATGTTAGTCTGGAGAATCACAGTGATTTATTGAGAAGGTTTGTTCGGTGTGTGTGTAGGCCATAGTGTTATATGTTAGTTGGGAAAATCACTTTGATTTATTGAGAAGGTTTGTTCAGCGTATGTGTACGCCATAGTGTTATATATTAGTCTGGAGAATCACTGTGATTTATTGTGAAGGTTTTTTCAGTGTATGTGTAGGCCATCGTGCTATATGTTAGTCTGGGGAATCACTGTAATTTATTGAGAAAGGTTGTTCACTGTGTGTGTATGTAGGTCATATTGTTTTATGTTAGTCAGGAGAATCACTGTAATTTATTGAGAAGGTTTGTTCGGTGTGTGTGCAGTCCACAGTGCTATATGTTAGTAAGTAGAATCACTCTGATTTATTGAGAAGATTTGTTCAGTGTGTGTATGTAGGCTATCGTGCTATATGTTAGTCGGGAGAATCACTCTGATTTATTGAAAAGGTCTGTTCAGTGTGTGTGTGTGTGTGTGTGTGTGTGTGTGTGTGTGTGTGTGTGTGTGTGTGTGTGTGTGTGTGTGTTTGTTCAGTGTGTGTTTAGGCCTTATTGCTGTATGTTAGACTGGAGAATCACTGTGAGTTATTGAGAAGGTTTGTTCAGTGTGTGTCTAGGCCATAGTGCTATATTTTCGTCTGGAGAATCACAGTGATTTATTGAGAAGGTTTGTTCAGTGTGTTTGTAGGCCATAGTGCTATATGTTAGTCTGGAAAATCACTGTGGTTTATTGAGAAGATTTGTTCATTGTGTGTGTAGGTCATAGTACTATATGTTATTCTGGAGTATCACTGTGGTTTATTGAGAAGGTTTGTTCAGTGTATGTGTAGGCCATAGTGCTATATGTTAATATGGAGAATCACTGTGATTCATTGAGAAGGTTTGTTCAGTGTGTGTGTAGGCCATAGTGCTATATGTTAGTCGAGAGAATCCCTGTGATTTATTGAGAAGGTTTGTTCTGTGTGTGTGTAGGTCATAGTGCTATATGTTAGTCTGGAGAATCACTGTGATTTATTGAGAAGTTTTATTCAGTGTGTGTGCAGGCCATAGTGCTATGTGTTAGTCTGGAGAATCACTGTGATTTATTAAGAAGATGACTGATGAAGCATATTGCAGAAGGAATCACCACAAGGAAATATACCTCCGTTGTAATCCAAAATAACGTCTTTTATTGTAGTACAAGAAATAAAATGAGCACTTTCGCGTAGAATAACTACGCTTCTTCATATGTAATTTTAGTAAAAGAAACGCGTTGTTTTATACAGAGTTTTGGCGATCAAACCAAACAATCAATCAATCAATTGTCTTAATAGATAATTAATTATTTAAAGTGCTCTGTAATGTTTAAAGTGCTTTTTTGCCAATTGCACGGTCATTTAAAGTGCTATATTAATCTGTTCTAAGCAAAAAAAGCATATATACATCAGTATGGTATCATGCCATGTATAAACCCATAAAGGTTTTATGATACGTTGTGTCACTAGTTTTAATAAACTTTAACAAATATACTAACTTTATAAAACCATAAAGCCTAAAAAACCTTTAAAACCTTGAAACCTTAAAACCTTAAAAACATATCTAATTCATAGTTCTATATGTATAGTGTAAAATTCTTATGCTTAGATACCATTTTAAACAACAAGATACATCATAAAAACATACCATAAAAAGTATAGCATGAAAATTTTTTTTGTATATATGAAACCTAATTACTCATGTATTGTTTTCTTTATTGGTATGTCGAAAAATTAATTATTATATATATACTGTGTGAAGTATCCCTATGGAATCTCTTCAATTAATTTATTAATTTTATCAATGTTAACTATTTAAAAATATTTTTATGTATATATATCAAGAAGTTATGAATTAATATGGTTATAATTCTTATAAAACAAAAACAAAACAAATATAACTATAAATATATGGAATAAAATCCATAGATTTTTATAACTTCCTATTATTTAATACAGGTTTTACTGAAATGGATTGGTTAATATGTGGTATAATGTGTGCTCTTAGGGTTAATATCCATTTGAGTTCCACATTGGTCAAATGATTAATTCTATCACCTCCTCTAGAATTTGGAGCAACAAGTTGCAAAACCTTAAAACTAAACTTATGGGTTTTGTTGTCTTGTATGTGTTTAGCTAAGGCATTTTGTTCATTCCCTTTCTTTATATCATAAAGGTGATTATACATCCTGTCTCTTAGCCTTCTTTTAGTTAGGCCTACATAAAAAGCCTGACATTCATCACAAGTTGCTAGGTATATAAGATTGGTGCTATCACAATTGGAATAATTGCTTGTTGTAAATGTGTATAGACCATCAGGATGTTTAAAGGTTTGGTTCTTAGAAATATACAGACACATGTGGCAATGGCCACAGGGGTAAGTTCCAACTTGGGCATAGTTGACATTATTGTATATATTACTTTTTTCTATACATAATATTTGCTTTAAATTTTCACAGTTCTTATAGCTAAATCTGGGATAATCCCCACCTATTATTCTGGTAAACGAATCCATAACAAGTACATTCCAGTTTCCGTTAATTATCTTTTTTAGTAAATTAACATCACTTGTATATTTCATTATATATGATATTTTCTCTGTGAACTTTTCCTGCTTAAACTTTCCTGTGTAAAAAGCTTGTTTATACTGGTAGTTTTCATTTCCTTTATCTAGTGATGTATTACCTATTATTTGCTGTTTGCAACTTTTAATTACTTTGTTATTGTAACCCCTTTCTTTAAAGAGTATTTCTAACTTTTCTATTTCTGATAGAAGTGTATCTGTTTCTTGACAAATTCTAGTAATTCTAGTAAACTGGCTTTTTACTATTCCAGGGAATGTATGCCTCGGATGCATACTTTCATATCTCAACAAAGTATTTCTCCAAGTTGGTTTTCTGTAAAGGGAGGTGCTAATATTTCCTTTTACATTACATTTCAAAGATAAATCTAAAAAGTGGATCTGGTCTTGTGATATTTCCACTATAAATTTCAAAAAAGAGGTGGTAGTTTCCAAATCATTAAAAATTTTTTTAAAATCAGTACTATTTCCCTCCCATATGATAAGGACATCGTCCACAAATCTCCTATAAAGTTTAACATTCTTATATTGAGTATGTTTAAACAAAAAATTCAATTCCCATTGGTAAACTACAAGATTTGCGTAAGTGTTTGCACAGGGGGTGCCCATGGCAACCCCCCATTTTTGCAAATAATTTTTATTTTTAAACATAAAAATGTTATTATTTAGTATCAATTCCAACAGATGATTTATCAACATTTGTCTACTGTTACTATAATTAGAATGCTGTACCAATATCTCTCATGGCTTGTAGTCCTAATTCATTCGGAATACATGTAAATAAATTTTTTACATCCATAGTTACTAATAAATATTCTGAGATATCTTTCTCTAATCTAAATTCTTTAAGGTATTCTAAAAGTTGATATGAATCTTTAAGAATGCTTGGAATATCATTCACTATTGGCCTCAATAGATGTTCAACAAATGAGGAGATAGTGGAGGTAGCCCATCTTTCACCAGATAAAATAGGTCTCATAGGTACTGGTGAGATATTCTTATGTATCTTGGGTAAGCCCTTAATGATAGGGATGGTTGGGAACTCAATTAAGAAGTATTCATATATTTCACAACTAATTTGACCACACCTTAATAAATCATATAAATCTTCCTGTATATCTTTAATTATATTTTTAACTTGATCGTTAGTAATAGTCTGATATGTATTACTGTCTGAGAGAAGGGAGGTCATAATATCTTCATAATCTGTTGTATTTAAAATTACTATGCCCCCTCCCTTATCTGCTGGCTTAAGTATAATATCTGTATCTCGTTTTAAATTATGTAGTGACTTTTGTTCATTCATTGTGATGTTAAAATAAGTACATCTTTTATGCTTTGTTGCAAATAGTTCATAAATGTCTTTCTCGCATAGTTTCATGAAACATTCAACATTATATGGAATAGAAGGCATAAAGCTACTTTTGCATTTAAAAAATCTTTTCATAGTGTCAGATTGCATAGCAACTTTGTCTTTAAAAAACATTTTTAATGCTACATTCCGACAAAATAACCTAAGGTCTATTAACACATCACTTAAAATACTAGTTTGCGATGGAATAAAGTTTAGACCTTTGTTTAAAAGTGAAATATCTGATTCAGTAAGTATAACATCTGACAAATTGTATATTAAGCTATTCAGTTCCTTTGTTTTCTTGTGGCTCCATATTTTTCTTCCGACACTTTTCTTTTGCGTGGTCCCCTGCTGTTGGAGCGTCCTCTCCAACCCGTTTGTTGTTTTATAGGGAATGGTAAAAAATGCGTATTAACAATGGCTGAATCTTTTGGTTTAGCTCCTAGCATATTAGCTGTAATGAAAGTTTTAGCAGCTTGTTGGTTCGGAGGGGGAGTGTCACTGAGAGGACAAACTGCACTGCTGTTATTCATCAAAGTTGTTGCCAGCGGTGTTTCCTGACAAGAAACATTACTGGAATTAAAAGCAAGAGGTGTGGATGTCAACTCATTACTTACACTAACAAGTACATTATTATCAGTAGCCTGTAGTTCGGTAGATGTCAAATTAATCGCTGTGTTGAAATTAGCCTGTTCTGTTCTCGGACAGACAAACACCTGGCCGAGCGCAAAATCGTTTGCGTCTCTAATGAGTTTTCTCTGTTTAGTTTGTTTTAATCTTTCGCTAAACAGATTCACTTGAGACCATACATTCTCCAGCCTCTTAACATAATATTCTGAGTTAAAATGTTCATGAAAATTATTTTGCTCAGCATCTATTTTGTTCCGTAGCTCTACTTCTAGTGGAGAGAAATATTCTAATAAGAGTTTCATGTAACTGAAACCAAGATCAATGTTCAAGTCTTGCCACTTTCTAAGCAATGTAGGGTGGCTGTCGCCATATGTGGGCATGCAAAAAATACGCATGCCTCTAGGTACAATGCGAAAGTGGAGGCACGCTTCTAAATGCAGTCTTTGCCAAGCGGATCTTTGTAACTTAAATAGATTGTCTTGAAATTCTTTACATAGTCTATTAAATTCTGTTAATTTCTCACCGTTTTTTGAAACCTGCGTAGAAACTGGGTTGTTATTAAGTTCCAGAGCCAATAAAGGGTTGTCCTTTAAATGCAGAAGATTTCCCCAAGCAGGCATCGCTGCAGCTCTCGTCTCTGGATGGAAATCCAGTTCTATATCCACTTGCTCCATGTGTTTAACCAGCATCAGCAGCAAAAGCAGGTAAAACAAAGAAGTAGAACTGTTGCTGGTAGTTAAAGATACCTTCCGAAAAATAAAGCAAATGACTGATGAAGCAGATTGCAGAAGGAATCACCACAAGGAAATATACCTCCGTTGTAATCCAAAATAACGTCTTTTATTGTAGTCTGGTGAATTTCTGTGATTTACTGAGAAGGTTTGTTCAGTGTATGTGGAGGCCATAGTGCTATAAGTTAGTCTGGAAAATCACTGTGATTTATTGAGAAGATTTGTTCAGTGTGTGTTTAGGCCATAGTACTATATGTTAGTGTGTAGAATCACTGTCATTTATTGAGAAGGTTTGTTCAGTGTGTGTGTGTGTAGGCTATAGTATTATATGTTAATCTGGAGAATCACTGTGATTTATTGAGAAGGTTTGTTCTGTGTGTGTGTGTGTGTGTGTGTGTGTGTGTGTGTGTGTGTGTGTGTGTGTGTGTGTGTAGGCTATAGTGCTATATGTTAGTCTGGAGAATCACTGTGATTTATTAAGAAGGTTTGTTCAGTATGTGTGCGCGCCATAATGCTATATGTTAGTCTGTAGAATTACTGTGTTTTATTGAGAAGGTTTGTTCAGTGTGTGTGTAGGTCATAGTGCTATATGTTAGTTTGATTTATTAAGAAGGTTTGTTCAGTGTGTGTGTGTTGGCCATAGTGCTATATGTTAGTCTGGAGAAACACTGTAATTTATTGAGAAGGTGTGTTCGGTGTGTGTATAGGCGACAATGCTATATGTTAGTCGGGAGAATCACTGTGATTTATTGAGAAGGTTTGTTCAGTGTATGTTTAGGCCATAGTGCTATATGTTAGTATGGGGAATCACTGTGATTTATTGAGAAGGTTTCTTCAGTGTGTGTGTGTGTGTGTGTGTGTGTGTGTGTGTGTGTGTGTGTGTGTGTGTGTGTGTAGGCCATAGTGTCTTATGTTAGTCTGGAGAATTACTGTGATTTACTGAGAAGGTTTTTTTCAGTGTGTGGAGGCCATAGTGCTATATGTTAGTCTGGAAAATCACTATGATTTATTGAGAAGGTTTATTTAGAGTGTGTGTAGGCCATAGTGCTATATGTTAGTCTGGAAAATCACTGTGGTTTATTGAGAAGATTTGTTCAGTTTGTGTGTAGGCCATAGTACTACATGTTAGTCTGGAGTATCACTGTGGTTTATTGAGAAGGTTTGTTCAGTGTATGTGTAGGCCACAGTGCTATATGTTAATATGGAGAATCACTGTGATTTATTGAGAAGGTTTGTTCAGTGTGTGTGTGTGTGTGTGTGTGTGTGGGTGTGTGTGTGTGAGTGAGTGTGTGGGTGTGCGCATGTGTGTGTGTGTGTGTGTAGGCTATTGTGCTATATGGTAGTCTGGAGAATCACAGTGATTTATTAAGAAGGTTTGTTCAGTGTGTGTGTAGGCCATAGTGCTATATGTTTGTCTGGAAAATTACTGTGATTTATTGAGAAGGTTTGTTGAGTATGTGTGTAGGCCATCGTGCTATATTTTAGTCTGGAGAATCACTGTGATTTATTGTGAAGGTTTATTTAGTATGTGTGTATGCCATAGTGCTATATGGTAGTCTGGAAAATCACTGTGCTTTATTGAGATGGTTTTTTCAGTGTATGTGTAGGCCATAGTGCTATATGTTAATCTGAAAAACCACTGTGATTTATTGAGAAGGTTTGTTCACTGTGTGTGGGCCATAGTGCTTTATGTTAGGGTGGAGAATCACTGTGATTTACTGAGAAGGTTTGTTCAGTGTGTGTATAGGCCATAGTGCTATATGTTAGTCTGGTGAATTTCTGTGATTTACTGAGAAGGTTTGTTCAGTGTGTGTGGAGGCCATAGTGCTATAAGTTAGTCTGGAAAATCACTGTGATTTATTGAGAAGATTTGTTCAGTGTGTGTTTAGGCCATAGTACTATATGTTAGTGTGTAGAATCACTCTCATTTATTGAGAAGGTTTGTTCAGTGTGTGTGTGTGTGTGTGTGTGTGTGTGTGTGTGTGTGTAGGCTATAGTATTATATGTTAATCTGGAGAATCACTGTGATTTATTGAGAAGGTTTGTTCTGTGTGTGTGTGTGTGTGTGTGTGTGTGTGTGTGTGTGTGTGTGTAGGCTATAGTGCTATATGTTAGTCTGGAGAATCACTGTGATTTATTATAGCAATAACCCACACCTGGGTGTGGGTAATGCTGGATTTACCCACGGTTGGCGTGGTTTATCCCGGTCCCGAGCCCAGGGACCAAACAAAGCCAACCATGGGTAAATGCAGCATTACCCACACCCAGAAGTGGTTATTGCTATTATAATGACATTATTTAAGAAAAGAAACTATTACTTTTTAAATAATGGCATAGTATAATGCCTGTTTACTGCCCTTCCGCAGATGTCTGGCATCCACGGCAGTTCCGCAGTACATCAGAGTTGTATAAAGCAACGGAGAAAGCAAGATCTCCGTTACTAAGCTATTATAAAATGGGTTTAACATGCGAGATCATAAAATAAGCAACGGAGATGTCCGCTGTTTATTTTAAACTGTCTCGCTATGTTAAACCCATTTAACATAGCAAAAACAAAAGCAACGGAGATCTTGCTTTCTCCGTTGTTTTTTAAAAACCTGTCAAGATGTTAAATGGGTTTAGCATATGAGACAGCTTTAAAATAAGCAACGGAGATCTCCGCTTATTTTTTAAAGCTGTCTCGCTATGTTAAACCCATTTAACATAGCGATACAGTGTTTAAAGTGAGTTATACTAATGGAAAAAGTCCGGCACCAGACCTTTTTCCATTAGTATAACTCGATTTACAATGTGCACGCTGGCCAATCAGTGTGCACGTTTTGGGGGGGTCATGGTATAATAAGAAGGTTTGTTCAGTATGTGTGCGCGCCATAATGCTATATGTTAGTGTGTAGAATTACTGTGTTTTATTGAGAAGGTTTGTTCAGTGTGTGTGTAGGTCATAGTGCTATATGTTAGTCTGGAGAATTTCTGTGCCTTATTTAGAAGGATTGTTCTGTGTGCGTGTGTGTGTAGGCCGTAGTGCTATATTTTAATCTGGAGAATCACTGTGATTTATTGAGATGGTTTCTTCGGTGTGTGTGTGTGTGTGTGCGTGTGCGTGTGCGTGTGCGTGTGTGTGTGTGTGTGTGTGTGTGTGTGTGTGTGTGTAGGCCATAGTGCTATATGTTAGTCTGGAGAATTACTGTGATATATTGTGAAGGTTTGTTCAGTGTGTGTGTGTGTAGGCCATAGTGCTATATGTTAATTTGGACAATCACTGTGATTTATTGAGAAGGTTTGTTCAGTGTGTGTGTGTAGGCCATAGTGCTGTATGGCAGTCTGGAGAATCACTGTGATTCTTTGAGAAGGTTTGTTCAGTGTGTGTGCAGGCCAAATTGATATATGTTAGTCTTGAGAATGACTGTGATTTATTGAGCAGGTTTGTTCAGTGTGTGTGTAGGCCACAGTTCTATATGTTAGTCTGGAGAATCACTGTAATTTATTGAGAAGGTATGTTCACTGCATGTGTAGGCCATAGTGCTATATGTTAATTTGGAGAATCACTGTGATTTATTGAGAATGTTTTTTCAGTGTGTATGTAGGCTATAGTACTATATGTTAGTCTGGAGAATTACTGTGATTTATTGAAAAGGTTTTTTTCAGTGTGTGGAGGCCATAGTGCTATATTTTAGTCTGGAGAATCACTGTGATTTATTGAGTAGGGTTATTTAGAGTGTGTGTAGGCCATAGTGCTATATCTTAGTCTGGAAAGTTACTGTGGTTTATTGAGAAGGTTTGTTCAGTGTATGTGTAGGCCATAGTGCTATATGTTAATATGGAGAATCACTGTGATCTATTGAGAAGGTTTGTTCAGTGTGTGTGTGTAGGCCATAGTGCTATATGTTAGTTTGGGGAATTGCTGTGATTTATTGACTAGGTTTGTTCAGTGTGTGTGTAGGCCATTTTGCTATATATTAGTCTAGAGAATGACTGTGTTTTATTGAGATGATTTGTTCAGTGTGTGTGTGTGTGTGTGTGTGTGTGTGTGTGTGTGTGTGTGTGTGTGTGTAGGCCATAGTGCTATATGGTAATCTGGAGAATCACTGTGATTTATTGATAAGGTTTTTTCAATGTGTGTGTGTTGTGTGTGTGTGTGTGTGTGTATGTGTGTGCAGGCCATAGTGCTATATGTAAGTTTGGGGAATCACTGTGATTTATTGAGAAGGTTTGTTCAGTGTGTGTTTGTAGGCCATAGTGCTATATGTTAATCTGGAAAAATCACTGTGATTTATTGAGAAGGTTTGTTCAGTGTGTGTGTAGGCCATAGTGCTATATGTTTCTCTGGAGAATTACTGTGATTTATTGAGAATGTTTGTTCAGTGCGTGTGTGTAGGCCATACTGCTATATGTTAATCTGGAGAATCACTGTGATTTATTGAGAAGATTTGTTCAGAGTATGTGTGTTTGTGTAGGCCATAGTGCTCTATGTTAGTCTGGAGAATCACTGTGATTTATTGAGAAGGTTTGTTCAGTGAGTGAGTGTGTGTGTGTGTGTGTGTGTGTGTGTGTGTGTGTGTGTGTGTGTGTGTGTGTGTGTGTGTGTGTCTAGGCCATAGTGCTATATATTAGTCTGGAGATTCACTTTGATTTATTGAGAAGGTTTGTTCAGTGTGTGTTTAGGCCTTAGTGCTGTATGTTAGACTGGAGAATCACTGTGAGTTATTGAGAAGGTTTGTTCAATGTGTGTCTAGGCCATAGTGCTATATATTAGTCTGGAGAATGACTATGATTTACTGAAAAGGTTTGTTCAGTGTGTGTGAGTAGGCCATAATGCTATATGTTAGTCGGGAGAATCCCTGTGATTTATTGAGAAGGTTTGTTCAGTGTGTGTGTTGGCCATAGTACTATATCTTATTCTGGAAAATCACTGTGATTTATTGAGAAGGTTTGCTCATTGTGTGTGCGTGTGTGTGTGTGTGTATGTGTGTGTGTGTGTGTGTGTGTGTGTGTGTGTGTGTGTGTGTGTAAGCCATAGTGGTATATGTAGGCTGGACAATCACTGTGATTTATTGAGAAGTTTCCTCAGTGTGTGTGTATGTGTGTGTGTGTCTGTGTGTGTGTGTGTTTGTGTGTAGGCCATAGTGCTATATGTTTGTCTTGAGAATCACAGTGATTTATTGAGAAGGTTTATTTAGTGTGTGCGTAGGCCATAGTGATATGTGTTATTCTGGAGAATCACTGTCATTTATTAAGAAGGTTTGTTCAGTGTGTGTGTGTTGGCCATAGTGCTATATGTTTGTCTGGAGAAACACTGTAATTTATTGAGAAGGTGTGTTCGGTGTGTGTGTAGGTGACAATGCTGTATGTTAGTTGGGAGAATCACTGTGATTTATTGAGAAGGTTTGTTCAGTGTATGTGTAGGCCATAGTGCTATATGTTAGTCTGGGGAATCACTGTGATTTATTGAGAAGGTTTCTTCAGTGTGTGTGTGTGTGTGTGTGTGTGTGTAGGCAAGGGAGCCCGCAGGATTTTTTGCAGGGGGGTGCAAACCCAGAGCCCCACCCACATAGCTCTCCCCACCCCCTCCCAACAGCCCCGCCCACATCCACCCACCCAAGCCCCGCCCACACAGCCATTCCAGTGTCCTATTACTTGGCTATTTCTCCCCATTTGCCGTAGACACTGTTCAAATCTGTGTGCATACTGTTTTATGCTTTAGTTCTACAATGATTACAGGCAGTTGGATTTAATTTACAACTTTTATTTCAAACATTATAGCCCAAACACTGAGACATTTACTAAACCTAAACAAAGCAATAGTCTTACAATGAAAACAGACTTGGCAATAAAGCTTCTCTACTTTTGAAACTCACATTCAATGAAACAGCGTTGAAACCCACATTCAAAGAAAATGCATCTGGCCAGTGGCAGGTTATTTACCTTTGAACTGTTTTCAAGCAATAGGCTCCTTGAACACTGTTAGGGCAATGCAAAAGTTTTGATTTACCTGATTGTATTAATTATAATATATAATTGAATTATATCCCTTGTATTATACAGCAACACTTGTTTGAGTGTCTCTGCTGAAGTAAAAGTAATCTGAATAATTCCACATTAAAGATATATGAAACTAATGAAGATGTTGTTGCTAGAAAACAACTGTATATTTCAGTGTTTCATCTACAAATTCAGTGCCTGCTGCCGTCAAAGAATAAATTGCCTATGTTAAATTAAAAAAATGGTAAGCTGGTATATTGCAATAGAAAATGGATGGCAAGCTGAAAAACAGGTTCTTAGTTATTAGGCATCTCATCCAAAGGAGGACATCCTCAGGACTGCAGCATACAAATATACTTGCTGTAGGAATAGAACCTCAAGCCTCTACATTAAGATACAAGTATTCTACTTGTGGTGCTACTAACATAGATTTAAAACTTTATACCACAATAGAGATACCACTTGCTAAACAAAACAGTTGCACATTGTAAATAGACTTGGCATGAGCAGCAGTAAACTTCACTATCCTTAAAACTCACAGTTCCTTGAAAATGCACTTGAAAATAAATTCCACCTACTAACTCTAACTTGGGCATTTCACTTTCTCTCCCTCACAAACATACCATACCCCTCAAGGCCTCAACCTTAGTGCAAGAAATCTGGACAAAGCCTAAAATAAATAGGGACAGATTATAAATATGGCTCTAATAAACTTAGAAAATTGCAAGAGTAACAGGATTTGTGTTAGTATGCATTTTTCTAAACGATATGACATCTAAAACTGAAATGTCTCATTATTTAGCAACTTCAATCCTTTTAGGAGGAATATGGGGCAAAATCTGGACATTCTGCAAAACCTGGACAGCTGAGGGGTATGCTACCTCACACACACACACACACACACACACACACACACACACACACACACACACACACACACAAAATAATTCTGGTCAGACTTGAATTAGTTCTGGGAAGGTTGCACTGAACGGCACCGTGCTTGATCTGAAGTGGGTGAAATCCTGGTAGCCAGTGATAATAACTGGTCTGCAGCTCAGCAATGTGGAGCATTAAAGCATTTTTAGCAGAGCATTGTTTCATCACTACCTGTTGTGTTTGCACATAAGCTGTAGTTATTTCAAACATTTGCCTTTTTTGATTACTACAGAGTACATTTACCCACCAGAGCTATTGTGTTTTGACTTCAGTGTGGAGCTTACCTAGTTGTTGCAGGGCTTGGCTTTTAAGTAAGGTAGCAATGCTTATTTACCATATACCATTAAAGCCACCCAACTAAGTGTACTAACACACAGACACTGCTATAAGACACTGGTCTCCATTAAAATGTAATGAGCTTCTGAAAATACTGTAATCCTGTCCTTTTATTACAAATACTGTCATATGCATTTCAATACCCAAGGCTTATACATTATCTAGTTATGTAAATATTCTCTGCATGGCAACAAGAAAAAGGCTTTCAATGCTGGTAGTTCTTTAACAATATGCTTACTAAAGCTTACTTGCATCTTACAATCTCCGACAAGCTTACCTGATGTTCATTAAACCATGGCTACTTAAACAGAGCAACAGGGCACTGTGACAGCATGCAGTTCCTGAATAATAAGAAGCATAAATCAACAGTATAAAAATCTGATAGAAAACCAGAACATTCTGCAAAATCAAGGAGAGATGAAAAGCCATGGTTGTATTTGTGATCTACCTTGGATGGGGGGATGCTCTGCACACTTACACTGCATAACTGCTCCTTGCCTTCCTTGGACACATCCAGAGCCACTACAATGGAGGGTGGGATGCAATAAGTATGTCATAATTTGAAATGTCTCTGGCTGACAGTGATGGCTGTAACACTCATACCTCTCAACTTCAGAGCAAGAAATCTGGACAAAGCCATACATAGAACTAGAAGTGGGACACGGGCCCAAAAATAAGGCCAATTTTTAAATATTGCTCTTATTAACTTACATAATAGAACAGTAGTAGATCTTGCATTAGTACAAATTTTCTGAAGGGTAAAAAATCTGAAATTCAAATGTCTGCCATTATTTTCTAACTTCAATCTTTAATGACTTGCCACTAATTTGCCAGAAAACCACAAGTTTATGAAAAATGGACCAAAATGTGATGCAAAAATACC
Source organism: Protopterus annectens (assembly GCF_019279795.1). Classification (NCBI taxonomy): domain Eukaryota; kingdom Metazoa; phylum Chordata; order Ceratodontiformes; family Protopteridae; genus Protopterus; species Protopterus annectens. Next base: position 45,302,885 of record NC_056748.1, on the reverse strand, counting down.
TGTCAAAAAAGGGACACCTATTTAGTATTAACATTGTTAACTTGAGCAGCTAACAAAATAAGAGCATCTACATGCATTTCTGAAATAAAAGTAATCTATAACTCTGATCATTAGTTATATACAATTGTAAACCCTCCACATTTTCTTCCAAAATTGCCATTTTGGAGGAGGGATTATTAGGGGAGAGCAACATTTTGAGCCAGAATTGGGGACAATTGAGAGGTTTGGATATTCCTAATCTACAGTGATTTGCACGTACCTCTCAACCTCTTAAAGCAGAAAATCTGGACAAGGCCAAATATATTGGGGGAACATACAAACACTACTAAAAATTGCTCTTGTATAAACTTAAGACAGTCTTGCATTAGCATGCATTTTTCTGAAGGTTATGACGTCTGAAACTATGTGTCATTTAGTGACTTCATTCCTAAATGATTTGCTAGAAAACCACAAATTTTATGAGGAACAAACCAAAAATAAGAAGCAAATATCTATTCATTCTGCAAAGATATGGACAACTGAGAGGTATAGTTCAATCGGGGCTGTCTGAGTTTGCTACCCCCCACTCACAAAATCATGGTCGAATGGAGCCTCCCCCTGCAGCCATTCCAATGTCCCATTCCTTGGTTATTTTGCCCCATTTACCATAAACACTGTAATGTGCATACTGCTTTACTTCTGATGATTTAGGATTTCATTTGAAAGTTTTATTTTGCATTTTACAGCACAAACCCTAATACATATCTGTTAAACAAAGCAATGCAGTCTCACAATGAAAATAGACTAACATTAAAACTTCTCTGCCCTTGAAACTCACATGCATTGAAACAGCATTGAAACCCACATTCAAAGAAAATACATTTTGCCAGTGGCAGATAAATATTAACTCTGGGCTGTCTTCAAAATCATAGGCCCCTCGAACATAACACACACATGCTCTTTGATACACCTTCCGACTGTATTACATTATATTCCTTGTACAATACAGTACAGTTGTTAGAGGGCATTTTAAAATTATTGTTTTGAACATTTTTCCAGTAAACAATGAAACAAAATGCATACACCACTGACAAAACTGCCCAATTCAGAACATTTCCATCATAAAAGTCTACTTAACCTTCTATAGTCCACCAGTATCAGTAAAAAATATGCACAATCTCTGAAGTAGTAAAATCCACATTAAAGAAATTTGTAACTAATAAAGAGGTTGCTGCTTTATATGTCATTGTTTAATCTACAAATAAAGTGCCTGTTACCCTTGAAGAATAAATTGCCTTTGTTGCATGCAATAAGAAAATGATAAGCTAGTAATACAGCAATAGGGACTGGATAGCAAACTGATAACAGGTTCATAGTTACTAGGTATCTTTAACAAAAGGACTGCAGCATCCACCCCCTTTACAACACAGTACAGTATCAGCAATGCATCTACCTACTGTGGGAGTAGAACCCACAGCCTTCAGCATCAAAAGCAAGGACACTATCTGTTGTGCTATTAACAATGCAAGCAGACTAAACATAAGCAGCACTAAACTTTTGTTTCCCTGCAGCTCTCAGCTCATAAAATCTACTCGACACTCAGCTGTATCTCTGAACTTTGCAGCACAAGAAATCTGGAAAAAGCCAAAATTTATTGGGGGGGGGGGACAAAACCAGGGACACATTTTAAACATTGCTTGTATAATGTTGGAAAGTTGCTAGAATAAAATGCTGCGTTACCACCATACATTTCACTGCCACGTCTTGAACCCAGTGGACCCTGTGCAAAACAGTCAGAGCAACATACCACTACGCCAAATCAGCTGTTTTGTGAAAGAGGAAGACTGAAACTTAAATGGCTACCATTTAGTGAATTCAGTTCTCACCGTAGCACAGCTGTCAACCTCTTAGCACAAAATACCTGAACAAAGTCAATAATGGGTGAATACAGCCCCCAAACATTCAGTGAATTCAGTTCTCGCCATAGCTCTCAACCTCTTAGCAAAAACACCTGGACAAAGCCAGTAATGGGGGAATATAGCCCCCAAACATATTCAGTGAATTCAGTTCTTACCGTAGCTCTCAACCTTAGCACAAAACCTGGATGAAGCCAATAATGGGGGGGGGGATACAGTCCCAAAGACAGGGATACATTTCAAATATCCATCTTGTACACTTAAAAAATTGCTAGAATAAAAGCTTTTGTTACCATGCACTTTCTGAAGAATATGAAGTCTGATATTGAAATGAATGCCCATTTTTTTTAACATTTCTTAACCAGGAAAGTCTGACTTGGAAAATAAGCTAATTTTTAGCAGAGGCCCAGGGAGAAACACTCCAGACAGCCAAGAATCAAACGAGAGAACATGTAGATGTCAGGCAACAAGGACACAAATACAGAAACCACAGATTTTTATGAGGAACAGAAAAAGTATGAGGGAAAAACCTGCAACATTTTTACAAATGGTGGTGGGTAGGGAATTCAGGCTCTTGCCGTTTGTGCCCAAGGTACAGGGTTCAAGCCTTATTCTCTACCCACCACCATGTAACTCCTAGGGCATTTTACACACACACATATCCTTCTTCCTTGTGCCCCTTGAATGCCAGTATCGAAGACAACAGGGTGTCTTTCTGGTGTGTTAGCTTAACTGACATCACATTGGGTTGTCTTGCAATTTTTTTATTTCACTAGTGCAGCCAAACTTGCTGTTTAAATTCCAGTGCAGTAGATGTGGCAGGAATCTCTCTTGAACTGTGATCCTCTGACCACTCATTGCTCATACTGATGTGCATTTTGTTCCTAAAACCAACCAACAGAGCACTTGGCAGCAGTGCATTGATTTTATTATTTTTTCTGTCATTTAGGTTTACTTATTCTTTAGCTAGTATAATAAGAGAGGGACTAACCACACGTGTGTTTTAGTATTTAGTATCCTGATACCAGTAGGTCTACACATGTTAATTGGCTGCATTTAGTCTGACTTTTGTTTTGAGACTCTAAACATAATGTAGCCACTGCTACTAATAAAGCTATAAGTAATGTGAGTAGGGAAAAAAATCTTGCCACTTTTCACAAGAGATAGAGAAATGAAAAATCCAGTGACTGCAGATACAACTGAATACACATATCAGCTAAGCTAAAATAAGTGCATCTGTTGCAGTCTCTTGGACCAACTGTCAGGGCTTGTTAATTTGAAAGTCTAGAGTAGTAAAACATGTGTCATCATTAGGTTAAGTGTAGGCATGCCAATTTCATCCCCTAATTGTGGGAGTAGAGGTGCATAAAGGAGTTTATTTTTGAAAGGGCTAAAGGTTTCTGAAAGATCAGAACATGCAGTAAGCTGCATTTAAATATGATTCTGAGCAAGAATGACAAGAAAGGTTTGTTGAAGAGCTTGAAATATTTGCTTGGATCATCCTGTTAATACACTTCTATGTGCTGGCAGATGATAGGCAAACACAGCAAAAGCATAATGCCAGACCTGATTCATTATCATCCTTGAAAGCACAAGCTCCGTTTTCTAGCAGGAAAGTGGCACACACACACACACACACACACACACACACACTCACACACACACCTTACTAAAGCTGCCCGTTTCAGTTCCCACTCCACTAAAGCGTCCCATCTTCCGTCCGTTTCGGTTCCCGCTCGCAAGGGTCCCATCTTCCGTCCGTTTCGGTTCCCGCTCACTTGTAAGGGCCCCATCTTCAGTACGGTCCTCTAAACTGTCTGTTTCAGCTCCCGCGCGATGATCCTCTAAACTGTTCCCGCAAAGCGTCAGCGCAATGATGTCAGCACGCCTGCGACTGGACTTCTTAAAGAAGAACGCCTAAAAAAAAAAAAAAAAAAAAAAAAAAAACTTTTTTTTTTAAATCAAAGGATTAACTTGTCAGCGGATTCCAGGGGAGTGCAAGTGCACCCCCTTGCACCTACCTGCGGGCGCCCTTGTGTGTAGGCCATAGTGCTATATGTTAGTCTGGAGAATCACAGTGATTTATTGAGAAGGTTTGTTCGGTGTGTGTGTAGGCCATAGTGCTATATGTTAGTCGGGAAAATCACTTTGATTTATTGTGAAGGTTTTTTCAGTGTATGTGTAGGCCATCGTGCTATATGTTAGTCAGGGGAATCACTGTCATTTATTGAGAAGGGTTGTTCACTGTGTGTGTATGTAGGTCATATTGTTTTATGTTAGTCAGGAGAATCACTGTAATTTATTGAGAAGGTTTGTTCGGTGTGTGTGCAGGCCACAGTGCTATATGTTAGTAAGGAGAATCACTCTGATTTATTGAGAAGGTTTTTCAGTGTATGTGTAGGCCGTAGTGCTATATGTTAATCTGGAGAATCACTGTGATTTATTGAGATTTGTTCAGTGTGTGTATGTAGGCTATCGTGCTATATGTTAGCCAACCGTGGGTAAATACAGCATTACCCACACCCAGAAGTGGGTTATTGCTATTATACCATGACATTATTTAAGAAAAGAAACTATTACTTTTCTTAAATAATGGCATAGTATAATGCCTGTTTACTGCCCTTCCGCAGATGTCTGGCATCTGTGGCAGTTCTGATGTACTGCACGCCTGTGCAGTACATCAGAGCTGTGGGCAAAAGCAACGGAGAAAGCAAGATCTCCGTTGCTATTTTTTTTTACTGTTTCGCTATGTTAAATGGGTTTAACATAGTGATACAGCTTTAAAATAAGCAACGGAGATGTCCGTTGCTTATTTTAAAACTGTCGCTATGTTAAACCCATTTAACATAGCGAACAGTAAAAAGCAACCGAGATCTTGCTTTCTCCGTTGTTTTTTTAAAACCTGTCTGCTATGTTAAATGGGTTTAGCATAGCGAGACAGCTAAAATAAGCGGAGATCTCCGCTCTTATTTTAAAGCTGTCTCGCTATGTTAAACCCATTTAACATAGCGAGACAGAGTTTTGTAGAGTTATACTAATGGAAAAAGTCCGGTGACGGACCTTTTCCATTAGTATAACTCGATTTACAATGTACACGCTGGCCAATCAGCGTGCACGTTTTGGGGGGGTCATGGTATAATAAGAAGGTTTGTTCA
>NC_056748.1:45285335-45295335 GCF_019279795.1 Protopterus annectens | reverse complement strand
CTGTGTGTGTATGTGTGTGTGTGTCTGTGTGTGTGTGTTTGTGTGTAGGCCATAGTGCTATATGTTTGTCTTGAGAATCACAGTGATTTATTGAGAAGGTTTATTCAGTGTGTGCGTAGGCCATAGTGCTATGTGTTATTCTGGAGAATCACTGTCATTTATTAAGAAGGTTTGTTCAGTGTGTGTGTGTTGGCCATAGTGCTATATGTTTGTCTGGGGAAACAGTGTAATTTATTGAGAAGGTGTGTTCGGTGTGTGTGTAGGTGACAATGCTGTATGTTAGTTGGGAGAATCACTGTGATTTATTGAGAAGGTTTGTTCAGTGTATGTGTAGGCCATAGTGCTATATGTTAGTCTGGGGAATCACTGTGATTTATTGAGAAGGTTTCTTCAGTGTGTGTGTGTGTGTGTGTGTGTGTGTGTGTGTGTGTGTGTGTGTAGGCCATAGTGCTATATGTTAGTCTGGAGAATCACAGTGATTTATTGAGAAGGTTTGTTCGATGTGTGTGTAGGCCATAGTGCTATATGTTAATCGGGAAAATCACTTTGATTTATTGTGAAGGTTTTTTCAGTGTATGTGTAGGCCATTGTGCTATATGTTAGTCTGGGGAATCACTGTCATTTATTGAGAAGGGTTGTTCACTGTGTGTGTATGTAGGTAATATTGTTTTATGTTAGTCAGGAGAATCACTGTAATTTATTGAGAAGGTTTGTTCGGTGTGTGTGCAGGCCACAGTGCTATATGTTAGTAAGGAGAATCACTCTGATTTATTGAGAAGGTTTTTCAGGGTATGTGTAGGCCGTAGTGCTATATGTTAATCTGGAGAATCACTGTGATTTATTGAGAAGATTTGTTCAGTGTGTGTATGTAGGCTATCGTGCTATATGTTAGTCGGGGAATCACTCTGATTTATTGAAAAGGTCTGTTCAGTGTGTGTGTGTGTGTGTGTGTGTGTGTGTGTGTGTGTGTGTGTGTGTGTGTGTAGGCCATAGTGCTGTATATTAGAATGGAGAATCACAGTGATTTATTGAGAAGGTTTGTTCAGTGTGTGTGTAGGCCATAGTGCTATATGTTTGTCTGGAGAATCACTGTGATTTATTGATAATGGTTATTCAGTGTGTGTGTAGGCCATATTGCTACATGTTAGTCTGGAAAATCACTGTGATTTATTGAGAAGATTTGTGTGTGTGTAACTGTGGTGGTGCTGCTGCGGTAGCGTTGTCGCCTCACAGTAAGTCGCTGTCCTGTTCGATTCTCGGCTAGAGCGTTTTCTGTGTAGAGACATGTGTGAATGGGTGTACCTTCTTTGAAAGTTGTGCGTCGGGGCTGGCAACTCGTCACGTAAAACTCCACTGCCAATCATTAGCGGACCGGAGTTCCACTGTGGCGACACCTAACCGGGAAAAGCCGAAAGACACAACAACATTTGTTCAATGTGTGTGTAGGCCATAGTACTATATGTTAGTCTGGAGAATCACTGTGGTTTATTGAGAAGTTTTGTTCAGTGTCTGTGTAGGCCATAGTGCTATATGTTAGTCTGGAGAATTACTGTGATTTATTGAGAAGGTTTGTTCAGTGTGTATGTAGGCTATAGTGTTATATTTTAGTCTGGAGAATCACTGTGATTTATTGAGAAGGTTTGTTCAGTGTGTTTGTAGGCCATAGTGCTATATGTTAGTCTGGTGAATCGCTGTGATTTATTGAGAAGGTTTGTTCAGTGTATGTGTAGGCCATAGTGCTATATGTTAATATGGAGAATCACTGTGATTTATTGAGAAGGTTTGTTCAGTGTGTGTGTAGGCCATAGTGCTATATGTTAGTTTGGAGAATTACTGTGATTTATTGAGAAGGTTTGTTCAGTGTGTGTGTAGGCTATAGTGCTATATGTTAGTCGAGAGAATCCCTGTGATTTATTGAGAAGGTTTGTTCTGTGTGTGTGGGGGCCATAGTGCTATATGTTAGTCTGGAGAATCACTGTGATTTATTGAGAAGGTGTGTTCGGTGTGTGTGTGTAGGCGACAATGCTATACGTTAGTCGGGAGAATCACTGTGATTTATTGAGAAGGTTTGTTCAGTGTATGTTTAGGCCATAGTGCTATATGTTAGTCTGGGGAATCACTGTGATTTATTGAGAAGGTTTCTTCAGTGTGTGTGTGTGTGTGTGTGTGTGTGTGTAGGCCACAGTGTTTTATGTTAGTCTGGAGAATTACTGTGATTTACTGAGAAGGTTTGTTCAGTGTGTGTGTAGGCCATAGTACTATATGTTAGTCTGGAGAATCACTGTGATTTATTGAGAAGGTTTGTTCAGTGTTTGTGTAGGCCATAGTGCTATATGTTTGTCTGGAGAATTACTGTGATTTATTGAGAAGGTTTGTTCAGTGTGTGTGTGTAGGCCATAGTGCTATATGTTAATCTGGAGAATCACCGTGATTTATTGAAAAGGTCTGTTCATTTTGTGTGTGTGTGTGTGTGTGTGTGTGTGTGTGTGTGTGTGTGTGTGTGTGTGTGTGTGTGTGTGTGTGTGTGTGTGTGTGTGTGTGTGTGTGTGTGTGTGTGTGTGTGTGTGTGTGTGTGTGCATGTGTAGGCCATAGTGCTATATGTTAGTCTGGAGAATTACTGTGATTTATTGAGAAGGTTTGTTCAGTGTGTATGTAGGCTATAGTGCTATATTTTAGTCTGGAGAATCACTGATTTATTGAGAAGGTTTGTTCAGTGTGTTTGTATGCCATAATGCTTTATGTTAGTCTGGAGAATCGCTGTGATTTATTGAGAAGGTTTGTAGTGTGTGGAGGGCATAGTGCTGTATGTTAGTCAGGAAAATCACTGTGATTTATTGAGAAGGTTTATTTAGAGTGTGTGTAGGCCATAGTGCTATATGTTAGTCTGGAAAATCACTGTGGTTTATTGAGAAGATTTGTTCAGTGTGTGTGTAGGCCATAGTACTATATGTTAGTCTGGAGTATCACTGTGGTTTATTGAGAAGGTTTGTTCAGTGTATGTGTAGGCCATAGTGCTATATGTTAATATGGAGAATCACTGTGATTTATTGAGAAGGTTTGTTCAGTGTGTGTGTTTGTGTGTGTGTGTGTGTGTGTGTGTGTGTGTGTGTGTGTGTGTGTGTGTGTGTGTGCGCGCGTGTGTGTGTAGGCTATAGTGCTATATCGTAGTCTGGAGAATCACAGTGATTTATTAAGAAGGTTTGTTCAGTGTGTGTGTAGGCCATAGTGCTATATGTTTGTCTGGAGAATTACTGTGATTTATTGAGAAGGTTTGTTGAGTATGTTTGTAGGCCGTCATGCTATATTTTAGTCTGGAGAATCACTGTGATTTATTGTGAAGGTTTATTTAGTATGTGTGTACGCCATAGTGCTATATGGTATTCTGGAAAATCACTGTGCTTTATTGAGATGGTTTGTTCAGTGTATGTGTAGGCCATAGTGCTATATGTTAATCTGAAAAACCACTGTGATTTATTGAGAAAGTTTGTTCAGTGTGTGTGGGCCATAGTGCTTTATGTTAGGGTGGAGAATCACTGTGATTTACTGAGAAGCATTTTTCAGTGTGTGTATAGGCCATAGTGCTATATGTTAGTCTGGTGAATTTCTGTGATTTACTGAGAAGGTTTGTTCAGTGTGTGTGGAGGCCATAGTGCTATAAGTTAGTGTGGAAAATCACTGTGATTTATTGAGAAGATTTGTTCAGTGTGTGTTTAGGCCATAGTACTATATGTTAGTGTGTAGAATCACTGTCATTTATTGAGAAGGCTTGTTCAGTGTGTGTGTGTGTAGGCTATAGTATTATATGTTAATCTGGAGAATCACTGTGATTTATTGAGAAGGTTTGTTGTGTGTGTGTGTGTGTGTGTGTGTGTGTGTGTGTGTGTGTGTGTGTGTGTGTGTGTATGTGTGTGTGTGTGTGTGTGTGTGTGTGTGTGTGTAGGCTATAGTGCTATATGTTAGTCTGGAGAATCACTGTGATTTATTAGAAGGTTTGTTCAATGTGTGTGCGCGCCATAATGCTATATGTTAGTCTGTAGAACTACTGTGTTTTATTGAGAAGGTTTGTTCAGTGTGTGTGTAGGCCATAGTGCTATATGTTAGTCTGGAGAATTTCTGTGCTTTATTGAGAAGGATTGTTCTGTGTGCCTGTGTGTAGGCCGTAGTGCTATATTTTAATCTGGAGAATCACTGTGATTTATTGAGATGGTTTCTTCGGTGTGTGTGTGTGTGTGTGTGTGTGTGTGTGTGTGCGTGTAGGCCATAGTGCTATATGTTAGTCTGGAGAATTACTGTGATATATTGTGAAGGTTTGTTCAGTGTGTGTGTGTATGCCATAGTGCTATATGTTAATATGGACAATCACTGTGATTTATTGAGAAGGTTTGTTCAGTGTGTGTGTGTAGGCCATAGTGCTGTATGCTAGTCTGGAGAATCTCTTTGATTCTTTGAGAAGGTTTGTTCATTGTGTGTGCAGGCCATATTGATATATGTTAGTCTGGAGAATGATTGTGATTTATTGAGAAGGTTTGTTCAGTGTGTGTGTGTAGGCCACAGTTCTATATGTTAGTCTGGAGAATCACTGTAATTTTTTGAGAAGGTATGTTCACTGCATGTGTAGGCCATAGTGCTATATGTTAATCTGGAGAATCACTGTGATTTATTGAGAAGGTTTTTTTTTCAGTGTGTATGTAGGCTATAGTGCTATATTTTAGTCTGGAGAATCACTGTGATTTATTGAGAAGGTTTGTTCAGTGTGTTTGTAGGCCATAGTGCTATATGTTAGTCTGGTGAATTACTGTGATTTATTGAGAAGGTTTGTTCAGTGTGTATGTAGGCTATAGTGCTATATTTTAGTCTGGAGCATCACTGTGATTTATTGAGAAGGTTTTTTTCAGTGTGTGGAGGCCATAGTGCTATATGTTAGTCTGGAAAATCAGTATTATTTATTGAGTAGGTTTATTTACAGTGTGTGTAGGCCATGTGCTATATGTTAATATGGAGAATCACTGTGTTCTATTGAGAAGGTTTGTTCAGTGTGTGTGCAGGCCATAGTGCTATATGTTAGTTTGGAGAATTGCTGTGATTTATTGACAAGGTTTGTTCAGTGTGTGTGTAGGCCATTTTGCTATATATTAGTCTAGAGAATGACTGTGTTTTACTGAGATGGTTTGTTCAGTGTGTGTGTGTGTGTGTGTGTGTGTGTGTGTGTGTGTGTGTGTGTGTGTGTGTATTTGTGTAGGCCATAGTGCTATACGTTAGAATGGAGAATCACAGTGATTTATTGCAAAGTTTTGTTCAGTGTGTGTGTAGGCCATAGTGCTATATGTTATTCTGGAGAATCACTTTGATTTATTGAAAAGGTTTGTTCATTGTGTGTGTAGGCCATAGTGCTATATGTTAGTCTGGAGAATCCCTGTGATTTATTGATAATGGTTATTCAGTGTGTGTGTAGGCCATATTGCTATATGTTAGTCTGGAAAATCACTGTGATTTATTGAGAAGATTTGTGTGTGTGTAACTGTGGTGGTACTGCTGCGGTAGCGTTGTCTCCTCACAGTAAGTCGCTGTCCTGTTCGATTCTCAGCTAGAGCGTTTTCTGTGTAGAGACATGCGTGAATGGGCGTACCTTCTTTGAAGGTTGTGCATCAGGGCTGGCATCTCGGCACGTAAAACTCCACTACCAATCATTAGCAGAACTCCGGTGGCGACCCCTAACCGGGAAATGCCGAAAGACGCAACAACATTTGTTCAGTGTGTGTGTAGGCCATAGCACTATATGTTAGTCTGGAGAATCACTGTGGTTCATTGAGAAGTGTTTTTCAGTGTGTGTGTAGGCCAAAGTGCTATATGTTAATCTGGAGAATCACAGTGATTTATTGAGAAGATTTGTTCAGTGTGTGTGTAGGCCATAGTGCTATGTGTTAGTCGGGAGAATCACTCTGATTTATTGAGAAGGTTTGTTCAGTGTATGTGTAGGCCATAGTGCTATATGTTAATCTGGAGAATCACTGTGATTTGTTGAGAAGATTTGTTCAGTGTGTGTGTGTGTGTGTGTGTGTGTGTGTGTGTGTGTGTGTGTGTGTGTGTGTGTGTGTGTGTGTGTAGGCTATTGTGCTATATGTTATTCGGAAGAATCACTCTGATTTATTGAGAAGGTTTATTGTGTGTGTGTGTGTGTGTGTGTGTGTGTGTGTGTGTGTGTGTGTGTGTGTGTGTGTGTGTGTGTGTGTGTGTGTGTGTGTGTAGGCCATAGTGGTATATGTTAGTCGGGAGAATCACTGTGATTTATTGAGAAGGTTTGTTCAGTGTGTGTGTAGGCCATAGTGTTATATGTTAGTTTAGAGAATCACTGTGATTTATTGACAAGGTTTTTATCAGTGTATGTGTAGGCTGTAGTGATATATGTAAATCTGGAGAATCACTGTGATTTATTAAGAAGGTTTGTTCAGTGTGTGTGTGTGTGTGTGTGTGTGTGTGTGTGTGTGTGTGTGTGTGTGTGTGTGTGTGTGTGTGTGTGTGTGTAGGCCATAGTACTTTATGTCTGTCTGGAGAATCACTGTGATTTATTGAGAAGGTTTGTTCAGTGTGTGTGTAGGTCGTAGATATATATGGTAGTTTGGGGAATACGTGCACCAGAGGATGGGGAAAGTTCCTTTTTATGTTTTCTGAACTGTATTAATTTAGAGGATGTGTTTGTGAGGGAGACGAAAATGTTGCCGTTTGCTACATTTTTTTAACTATGGCTGTACTGTGATTTTACTGCTTTCTGAGTGGGTACAATGTTTCATTTTGGTGGTTTTTGCTCTTCTTCCAAATTCGTTGTACTATAACATTAGAATATTTAAAAATGAATGGTCGGGGGGTGACACTCCCTCAAGGAATATGTATGGGGCTTCCACCCTGCAAAGTAATGCTTTTTTCTTAGTTTTTCTTTGTTTTTCAGTGATAATAGATTCCTGCCTGCATCTGGTTAATAGCAACAAATTCATTTCTTTATTAATGCATTTCATGATTATCATTTCATTGTATAGACATGTACTCTTTAGACTTACTGACATTTTAAATGTTATAGCATTCACTGGCAAAGTTGTGGTCTCTTAAAGATCACCCAAAATACTTCTGGAGGGTGCCTAAGTAATGTAGTTCATTGTTTCATCCATCTACACTGCCCTTACTTTGAAATATTGTAACTTTCCAGGTGAAGGCATTCTGTGCCTTTTATTGGTTTGTGTTCTCATTGTTTCTGGAGATTTTTAATTTGACTGCTGATTTACAGATTTTAACAACAAATAGCACCTTGAAAATGAAAAACTATAGTATATGATTTATATTCGTTTTGTATTTGAGCTACGGTGAAGAGGTTTACTGTTTCTTTTCATCAGGCTGGGATATTAATATATTTATGAGTGTGTGTGTGTGTGTGTGTGTGTGTGTGTGTGTGTGTGTGTGTGTGTGTGTGTGTGTGTGTGTGTGTTTTATTTCATTTTCATGTAGGATTACAGTTTTTATTAAGTTAACAAGCCATGCAGAACATTCACACAGGGCAGCCTGCAAGCAGTATAACTACATATTAGCAAAGTTTATGTATAAATTGGTTGCATTCCAGCCAATCCATTTCAGTGTCACAACTGCTAACAATCTAACAATTTCAAATGACAAATGACACCTGTAGGATGCTGTCTGTCTTGAATTAATGACTGAAAATTATGAGAGGAGAAAAAAGGCATGGAAGGCATAATAAATGGAAGAGAGAAATAAAACAGACATAAGGGAGATTAGTTAGAGGAATGAAAAGTTTAAACCTGCTGCTGGAAAGACGCCTCAGAAGATGAAATGTTTTGCAAGTGTGTTGACATCAAAAAGGGGTTTAGCGTATTAATATAAACAGTCTGAAGACACTTCTTCTCACTTGTTTTGACCAGAAATATTTCATATCTGAAATAATGTGTGTTGTAGTTTTGCAGCAACAGCCTGGTCTATGCATAAATATTATAATTTGTGTAAACACCCTGTTTGTGCATTTCCCTTGAAAGTCTTGGTTTTGAGCTTTTAATAGCTCTGCACACATCCAGCTCTATTTCTTGTTGAATTCTTTCCAGCAGAAGTGGAAACTGCGTACCTTGTAAACTTTAGCAAAAGCACCAGGAAGAAGTAGACACAGACCTTACAGAGGGGATCTATCTGCTGGGTTCTGAGCAGGGGCTGCATTAATGCCATCTTTCAGATGTTTCAGGTAGACATTAGTGCTCTACAGAGAAGATTTTAAATTGTTAATGTCACTGAACTTGGCATCAGATTTGGTTATTTGATCTGCCAGAAGTGTTTGAACTGGATGCACAGATGTACGTACTTATTGCAAATACAGAAGGATTTATAAACAGCCGGACTTTTAACTTTCAGAAAATGCTGATGTTGGTTTTATACTGGATGATACAGAAGATTCAGAGAAAGAGGATGGGCTGTTGATGCTCTCTTGATTTTGAGATAATGGGTCATCATTTTTCTTACAATTCAATTACAGCTGGCTACAATTGTTTTTTAAAGATAATACATTAATTCTGAACTCATTTTTATGCATCATAGTACTGTAAATGTGCACAAGCGATAAATACAGAAGGAACTCTTATGGTATTTACTTTACAAGTATGGTCATGAATGAAGGGAACAGTTCTGTATATGACAGAGGTAATGAAACTGTGGTGAACCAGTTTGAGCAGCCCACCTGGCAGGTTTTTCTCTGGGCATTGGCTTATTCTGTGATTGTCATTGTGGCGGTTATTGGTAATGTAACTGTCATCTGGATTATTCTGGCACACAGAAGGATGAGAACAGTGACCAACTACTTCATAGTTAACCTCGCATTTTCTGAGCTGTCCATGGCTACCTTTAACACTGTCTTTGGATTTATCTTTGCTATCCACAATGACTGGTATTTTGGCACAGGCTACTGCAGGTTTCAGAACTTTTTCCCAATTGCCGCAGTGTTTGTCAGCATTTATTCAATGTCAGCTATTGCTGTGGATAGGTAAGCAATGTATCAGAGCAAAACAATGTTTCTTATAAAAGATACTGCCTAACTGAGCATATATTGTTGTTTGTTTGAACATTTTCTACAAAAGTGCAGGCCATAAGACAGTTCAGTGACAAATGAGGTGCTCTTTTGCAAGCATTCTGTGACCTGCCATGAACTGCAGGTCTGTGACACATCACAGCCAGCTCTCCTGATGTATTACACTGAGAAGAGGTAGGAAACTGCATACTGGTCCATGCCCAAGGACTGGGTCAGGTTTAGCTACCCACACAGATCCCTACTACATATTTACTAGTATTCATTTTGTCTGTATTGGTACAAAAATATGTACTGTCCAAAGTCTTTGGTTAAGCCAATCATTTTGAGTTTTCCACACTTTGTTTGTGAACAGAGTAACATTTTCTAGTACATCTCCACAGATATTTTGACACTTTCACTATTTGCTGGGGCATTTATATTGTCTTAGACTACAAAGCATGGAGTTTAGAAACTTTAATGAAGTATTACATCATGTGTCTGACACCAGGCAATGAAAACCCTTAGTAGTTTCACTATACAATGCAAGAATTTACAGTTTATTATATTTGTGGTGCACACATTCTAACTTGATTACATTTAACTGTTAATGAAATATATCCACAGCATTCACCTTGTTTTTAGGTGGCAGTTTTTCTAAAACTGTGAAGGAAGAGAGTTATCGCCACAGCGGAACTCCGGTCTGCTAATGATTGGCAGTTGATTTTTACGTACCGGCTTGCCAGGCCTGACGCACAACCTTCAACGAAGGTACGCCCATTCACGCATGTCTCCACGTGGAAGACACTCTAGCTAATAATCAAACCGGACAGTGTCTTATTGTGAGGCTACAACGCTACCGCAGCACCACTGAAAATACACACATAGACTGTGTTTGCAGGAAATACTGTCTCGTTTCTTGTTAAAACAATTAAATTTTTATGTCATTTACT
>NC_056748.1:45252835-45280335 GCF_019279795.1 Protopterus annectens | reverse complement strand
GTCATTTATATGTTAGTGTTAAAAGTGCAGCAATCACTGTGAATGTGTGTCAAATTTAGAAAAACAGGATATGGAATACATTTGCAATTCATTTTTAGAAGAATTTCTTCACTAACATTTTGCAGTAAGCAATGTTGTGGTTATTAGTTTGTAGCAATTGCTTATTGCTACACTGCTTTTGTGGCTGTTGGTCAGTTTTTTCAGTGGTGTGTGTTATGGCATGTTGACATTATTCTACATTGCTTCTGTGGCTGTTGGTCAGTTTTTCAGTGGTGTGTGTTATGGCATGTTGACATTATTCTACATTGCTTCTGTGGCTGTTGGTCAGTTTTTCAGTGGTGTGTGTTATGGCATGTTGACATTATTCTACATTGATTTTGTGGCTGTTGGTCAGTTTTTCAGTGGTGTGTGTTATGGCATGTTGACATTATTCTACATTGCTTCTGTGGCTGTTGGTCAGTTTTTCAGTGGTGTGTGTTATGGCATGTTGACATTATTCTGCATTGCTTCTGTGGCTGTTGGTCAGTTTTTCAGTGGTGTGTGTTATGGCATGTTGACATTATTCTACATTGCTTCTGTGGCTGTTGGTCAGTTTTTCAGTGGTGTGTGTGTTATGGCATGTTGACATTATTCTACATTGCTTCTGTGGCTGTTGGTCAGTTTTTCAGTGGTGTGTGTGTTATGGCATGTTGACATTATTTTCTTTTGGTTTAGCAGTTATTTATTTTTTTAGCTGCTTGCAGCTGAGCATCACGTTGCCAGCAGCAACTCTCCTCATTTACTGAGTTTATGGGACTTGCTTTAGCCTCTCCTGGATTCTACCTGACCTACATCCAGGGCCAGTGAGGATGTTGGTTTAGTGTAATACTGCTACCAAAGAGTATGACCTAGCCCGCTACCCCGCAGCAGCCTTTGCAAGCTCTGCTGTGGCTGTTTTTGGGAGGTGCACATTTCCACACTCATGCAACCCCCTGAAGAAGCATCCTATATTTGCAGTAGGGAGCTTGCCTAGTTCTTCTTGCTATTTTGCAGTGAGTCAAGCTGTCTCCCTCCATCCAGGATGAGAAAGAGGGGTGTTGTTGTTATTTTGGTACATTTTGTGTTAAGTGGTAATGTTTTGACAGAGTTCTTTAATGAGTGTACATTCTGTCACTCTCTCTGTCTCTCTCTCTTTGTGTGTGTGTGTGTGTGTGTTGTGTGTGTGCATGTATATATATATATATATATATATATATATATATATATATATATATATATGTGTATACACACACACACACACACACACACACACACACACACACACACACACACACACACACACACACATGTATATAACACTTCTGGCCTGAGTTATAGCTGAAGAGGGTCCATTGAAGAGTCCACTTACCTTGTTAATAAATGGTGAACTAAATAATACATTGGAGAGTAGGAGTTCTGTACAGTATAATACAAGAAGGGGTGGGACTGTGTTCTTACAGAGTAAAACAAAACAGCAGTGCTGGTATGCATGATGCGCTATATCACAGCGAGATAATTAATACACAGAGTACTTCGAACAGCTGTGTGTGATGCAGTATGAGTAGGAATTTATTAATGCTAGATGTTACACCTGAAAAAGTTTGGAATTTTTTACTGCAAGATGCAGGACCTCAAGGAGTTTTACTGCAGAATGAGAAACCTGAGGAGGAAATGCGTTACGGTAGGACACAGTGAGTGATAGTTTATTACAAGATGTTACTCAAGAGAAGGGTTATTGCTACAGGATGTAGTGCAGTAGAGAGTTGATTATTGAAAGATGAAGTGTTTGAAACTAATTTTCGACTGCAGTATGCCATGCATGAAGGAGCTTGATACTGCATGCTGCCATACATGAGCAATGTGTTACTGCAGGATACAACATGCATTGGAGTGCTTTACGTCAAGACACAGTGCATGGAAAGGTTTATTACTAAAGGATGCAGTACATCAAGAAGTTTATTACTGAAAGATGAAGTGCTTGAGAGTGGTTTGTTACTGCAGTATATCATGCATGAAGGCGATTGTTACTTCAGGGTGCTATACATGAGGAATGTGTTACTGCTAGATACAGGACACACTGGAGTTTGTTACTGTGGGGCACAGTACATGGGAAGGTTTATTACTACAGAAATGTAGTGTGCCAAGGAGATTGTTTCTGTAGGATGCTATGCAGAAGGAATGTGTTACTGCAGGATACAGGACACACTGGAGTTTGTTACTGTGGGGCACAGTGCATGTCAAGGCTTATTACTGCAGAATGTAGTGTGTCAAGGAGATTGGCTGCAGAATGCAGTAGATGTGGGAGTTTGTTACTCCAGGACCTACTACATAAGGTAGATTGTTACTACAATATTCAGAACTTAAGGCAATTAAGTGGGTTATTGCAGAACATAATGAGGGAGCAGAGTGGATTACCACAGAAGCCTCACATCCAAAGGGCCTGCATACTACCGGAGATAAGGTATGAAGGAGTAGTGTTTGCATCACGGAGGACTCTTGTAACAAGGAGCAGAGCTGGTTTATAGTATACAAGGTTAAGTTGTCAGAATCAGTTCAATGCGGATGAAGGCTAGAAAAGGGAATAAGATGCTGACCTACAAGGGTAATGCAGTAGGTCTGAATAGTGGTCATTTCTACATTTAAAGTATATGTGACCAGAGTAATTCGCATACCTCCTTATATTAACATGTACATGTTTGAAAAATGATTGCTGGACTCAGTGATCTGCTAAGATTAGAACAGTTACATATCTGTGCTAAACTGAGTGCTCAGTCATGTGTGAAATATTTATTTTTATTAATGATGTTCAAATGTTAATTAACATCTGGACAGTACTGATAAAGAATTTGAAATCAAGTTCCGTTATGTACTTCACTTGTACTAGTTGTCTTCTCCAAATCATAGAATTGTTGTTGTTTTTCCCTTTCTATTTCTTTTCTTCTTTTTATCCTGTCCTCTTACATCAGATCTACTGACCCCATCTTAGCCTCCCTGGGCTAATCCTGACCCATGTCTGGGGTTGGTGAGGAGATCACGGAACAGTGTTACTCCACTGCCTAAGAGTGCTTTACAGATACATTTCCTTCCCTATACATTCTTCTCCCACATCCAGGGGCCAGCATGTATTGTGCTCTGTGGCATCTTGGCCATGCCTTCATGTGTGCCTCAGCCATAAACCCTGCCCCCAACAGGATTTGCAATGGTATATTTAAGAAGCACACCCTCCCTTCCTCTCTAAAGATAGGCATATCCATCCTCCTTGCATGTACTGTCATGCGCCTGAGCCATTAATCAAACCTGGGTCTCATGGGCCATATAGTCGAAGCTTTATCTCTCTGTGTCACTGGTGCAGGCTGTGATTAGGATCTGATTTAAAGGGAGTGTTTGGGGTTGTGCGATTAGTATCTGACTTACAGAGAGGTTTTGGGGTTGTGTGATTAGGATCTGACTTACAGAGAGTGTTTGGGGTTGTGCGGTTAGGATCTCACTTACAGAGAGTATCTGGGGTTGTGCAATTAGGATCTGACTTAGAGAGTGTTTGGAGTTGTGTGATTAGTATCTGACTTACAGAGAGGGTTTGGGGTTGTGCGATTAGGCTCTGACTTACAGAGAGTGTTTGGGGTTGTGTGATTAGGATCTGACTTACAGAGAATGTTTGGGGTTGTGAGATTAGGATCTGACTTACAGAGAGTATCCGGGGTTGTGCAATTAGGATCTGACTTACAGAGAGTATTTGGGGTTGTGCAATTAGGATCTGACTTACAGACGGTATCTGGGTTTGTGCTATTAGAATCTGACTTACAGAGAACGTTTGGGGTTGTGCAATTAGGATCTGATTTACAGAGAGTGTTTGGGGTTGTGCGATTAGGATCTGACTTACAGAGAGTTTTTGGGGTTGTGCGATTAGGCTCTGACTTACAGAGAGTGTATGGGGTTCTGTGATTAAGATCTGACTTACAGAGAATATTTGGGGTTGTGCGATTAGGATCTGACTTACAGAGAGAGTTTGGGGTTGCGCAATTAGGATCTGACTTACAGAGAGTATATGGGGTTGTGCAATTAGGATCTGATTTACAGAGAGTGTTTGGGGTTGTGCGATTAGGATCTGATTTACAGAGAGTGTTTAGGGATGTGCAATTAAGATCTGACTTACAGAGAGTATCTGGGGTTGTGTGATTAGGATCTGACTTACAAAGGGCATCCGGGTTTGTGCAATTAGGACCTGACTTACAGAGAATATTTGGGATTGTGCGATTAGGATCTGACTTACAAAGAGTATCTGGGATTGTGCAATTAGGATCTGCTTTACAGAGAGTATCTGGATTTGTGCGATTAGGATCTGACTTACAGAGAGTGTTTGGGGTTGTGCGACTAGGATCTGACTTACAGAGAGAGTTTGGGGTTGTGCAATTAGGATCTGACTTACAGAGAGTGTTTGGGGTTGTGCAATTAGGATCTGGCTTACAGAGAGTGTTTGGGGTTATGCAATTAAGGGTCTAACTTACAGAGAGTGTTTGGGGTTGTGCGATCTGGATTTGACTTACAGAGAGTGTTTGGGTTGGTGAGTAGTGCGGTAAGTGAATGCTGGGAAGTGCATTTATGCTTTCATCTAAGGAGGATGCTGAGCTCATTGAGTGGCAATGTAAGGGTTAGTGTGGCCATTATTTGATATAGGGATCAGGTGGTATGATAATAGAATAGTGGATTAGCATGGCCTGATTTAGGGAGGATGGCAGGGATCAGTCAGTACTATGGTGCTGGGATGGTGAGATGACATGGTTAGAGTCTGATCTGAGGAGGATGGCAGGGATTAGTGAGTGGTATGGTAATGGGATGGTGGGATAGCATGGTCAGAGTCTGATCTGAGGAGGATGGCAGGGATCAGTGAGTGGTATGGTAATGGGATGGTGGGTTAGCATGGTCAGAGTCTGATCTGAGGAGGATGGCAGGGATCAGTGAGTGGTATGGTAATGGGATGGTGGGTTAGCATGGTCAAAGTCTGATCTGAGGAGGATAGGTTCATAGGTGGGTACTAGGCTACCTGCCTGAAGGCATTTATAAGCCTAGCCAGAATGTGTTGGCTGTTGCCGTACCCTTAGATTAGTTCCATGTGCCTCTGTCCAGCAGAGCCACTGAAGTGATCCCCGAGGTAAACTTTCTGTTTCCCATCCACTTGTCAAGGTTCATTTTGAAGAGTGTTAGCAAGGAGCTCTGCCTAATGTAGACTGGGATCCTGTTCTAAAGCATGGGAAGCCTCTGGGACAGGAATCTATCCCTCCAGCATGTCCTATTTATTGTTGTGGTGAGGTTTAGATCCCTAGAGCGTGTGGCTCGAGGGGATAAGGTTTTCTTTGGGTGGAGCATATCCATGAATTCTGGGTTGGACATGGCCTTGTATGTCATGCAGAGATGACCTCTGAGTAGGCGGTATGCAACCGAGTACAACTGGAGTCTCTTCAGTCGAGCTGCATAGGGCGTCTGTTTGAGGCGATTGATCCTCTTGGTGAGGTACTTCTGTGGTCTTTCCAGCTGTTGCAGGTGTCTTGTAAGGTACATTCCAAATGGGGCATTGTACTCTAAGATGGGTCTGATGAGTGATGAGTACAGGGGCACAATGACCTCTTTTGATCTGGATGCGAACCCTTTTGTGATTAGGTGGGCCAAGTAGAAGGATTTTCTAACCACTTTGGCAATGTGATTATCAAAGGTGAGATTACTATCTACTTGGGTCCCCAGATCCCTTATTATGTCTTCCATATTTAGGGGACTACCACCTATGTGGTAGTTTGTGGGTACTTTGTTTTTTCCAAAGGAGATGACTATGCACTTTTTGATATTTAGCTTGAGGCCATAATTTTGACACCAGGTATCGGTCTCAGTGAGACCCTTTTGGAGGATGTCTGTGTCAGCCAGAGAGTCAATTATAGCCCCTAGTTTGCAGTCATCTGCGAACTTGGTCAGCCATAGTCCTCCTGTGCTTGCCTGTACCTCTGAGAAGTATATGGTATATAGTATATAGGGGTCCTAGGACTGAGCCCTAGGGAACACCACTTGTAACCGGTTTAGAGACAGACCTAGCTCCCGCAACTCTCACCATGTGGGTTCTGTCCATGAGCCAGTTGGCAACCCATCTTGTGATGTAGGGGTTTATGTTCAGGCTGGTGAGCTTGTCTATAATACCAGACTGGGGAATGGTGTCAAATGTCTTAGTGAGGTCCAGGTTGGCTGTGTGTACCACCTTTCCCTTGTCTATAACCTTGGTAACTGTCTCAAAGAAGTCCACCAGGTTTAGGAGGCATGATCTGCCCTTAACAAAGCCAAATTGGGTAGGGTTCAGTGTTTGGAGGTTCCCAATGTCACTGTTAATGAGTTCCATGATGATGTGCTCCATAGCCTTGCAGACCAAGCTAGACAAGCTTATAGGGTGATAGTTCCCGGGGTCTGTTGTGGCTCCACCTTTGTGCAGCGGAATAACCACTGCTGTGTGCCACTCTAGGGGTATGTAGCCTGTGGAGAGGCTGAGTTTGAACAGTGTGTTTAGATGAGGGGTTAGTTCATTTTTGAGCTCGTATAGGATGCAGCCTGGGACACTGTCTGGTCCCATTGATGCTGAGGTATTGCTTTGGAGAGGGCTGTTTTAACCTGAGTGTCTGTGATTTCAGGGGCACTACATCCTTCTGGTATAGTTATGGGCCCTTTTGGGGGTGAGAGGGGGTGACGTTTGCACTGAACCTGTCTGCCAGGATGTTGGCGATATCGGTTGGTTCAGTGTATTTTGTGCCATTCTGCACTAACTCTGAGCAGATCTGAGCTTTGCCACTTAGATTCTTGACATAGCTAAAGAATGCCTTGTGGTTATCTTTGGAGTCCTTGGTAATTTTTCTTTCAAAGCTCGCCTTGGATGATTTTATGAGGGATCGTAGTTTCTTGCTGATACTGATCAGGGATGTCTTCCCTTCTTGGGATTTTACTCTTTTCTGTACTAGTTTCCTCCTTCTATTGTATAGCTTGTTTATAGCAGGAGTCCACCAGACTGGTTTCCTTTTCTTGGAGGAGTGAGTCTTGGTTTTGCTTGGAATGGCACAATCCATGCATTCTTGTAGCTGCATTAGCAAAGGATTTTGCAGCTTGGACAGTGCTATCCTTCAGCATGGGGGCTTTGAAACTTTCCACCTCGGTCTTAAGTAACGTGAAGTTTGCTTTTGAAAAGTTTTTCATGGTGGCTTTCTTGTCCGGAGGTGGGGGCGGAATATGGATATCCAAAGTGATTTGTTTATGGTCGGATCTAACCAGCGAGGGGTTGACCTCTGGTGTGGAACACCGGTCGCCCATGTTGGTGAAGACCAGGTCCAATATGTTGTCACCTCTGGTGGGAGTGTTGACCAGTTGAACCAGGGCATTTGAGTTTATAAATTCTAGGAAAAGTTGGGCAAGGGAGTTAGTACTTGAGTAGTTCTCCCAGTTAATGTTTGGGTAATTGAAATCACCCAATATTAGGGTATTTAGTAGGACCTTTATGTTTCCCAGTGTTTCCAGAAATGTGGAATGGGGGTCCTGGGACATGGTGGGTGATCTGTAGCAAGCTACAATTTGAATTGCAGTTTTTCCCATTGCTAGTTGCATGTGGATGATCCCTGAAGCATTGTGCTGTGCCACTAACCTGGAGGTGTGGGTATCCTTGATGAATATAGATACGCCACCCTCTTTTGTATTTCAGTTTGAGTTCTGTGGCCGAAATGTATGGTATGAGTTGTAGCCTGGTAGTGCTGGTGTGCTCTCTGGAGCCTTAAACCAGGTTTCTGTTACTGCACATATATCGATTTTTTCCATACTGAGGAGTGCCTCGAGTGTGTGGATTTTGAGGTTTAGACTTCTGGCATTGAGTAGCATTACCTTCAGTTTTTTGTTACTTGTGCTATTTACGGCAGTGGGTTTGTTTTTTGAGCCTTGCCTAAAAAAGGCACTATGGGGGTGGCAAGAGCCTTGGCAAGTATTCGAAAGCCTAAGGGTGACAGGTGCAAGCCATCTCTAGCGAAGCAGCGTGGCCTGTCGAGCATGTCATCCCAGGCGGACAGACACTGGATCCCCTTTGAATGACATCAGAAACTTATCCAATTGTTGAAATTGAGAATTTTTTCTTTATACAGTCGTATCATTCTTGGTGAGGGCAGGATGCTGCTCAGGGTCAGGGTCATACCGGTCTGGGCTACATGATTAGAGAGCTCTTCCATGTCTCTTTTCATGTAGTCCAGGGAGGTACGGCTCAGGTCATTCACATCAACATGGACAATGATAGAGTCATATTTGTACTTGTTCTGGAGTGATCTGAGTACTTGTGTTATGTGGCGGATCCCGGCACCTGACAGGCAGCTAACAGTAACCTTCTCCTTATTCAGCCTAGTGAGTGGGACGTCAGTGTGCCTGACTATAGAGTCACCTATTACTAGCATGTTGGGTATGTTATGGCATGATGGCAGGAATAAGTGAGTGGTATAGTAATAGGATGGTGGGTTATCATGGTCTGAGTCTAAGGTGAGGAGGATGGCAGGGATTAATGAAGTGAGTGTTATTTATGTATTTATTTGACATTTGTTTACTGGAGTGGTCTGACTGGGTCTACAGAACTCATTTTCAGCAGAGGCCCGGGGAGAAAAGCTCCACGTACAGTACAAATACAATATAATCCAATACAATACAAATGACATTAGAAATACTAAACAAAAATAAGTTGAAAGAACATAAACTATGTTACAAGATATCACAATATATACTACACATCTAGGCAATTCTATAGCGTTAAAACATTATAGACAATAATAGTCAGGGTTGGGAGGGTGGCCAAATGGTTAAGATGTTTGCCTTACAAACACAAGGTGCAGGGTTTGAGTCTCACAAGGGATAATTGGCTAGGCTTAAAATGGCTTGCAAGGGCAGTTAGCCTAGTACAAACCTATGAACCTATGAGTAGATTGTGTCCAAAAATAGCATGTAGGTAGTACATTGACTGTTATAGTACATGAAAAAATAGAATGTTGGTTTCATTTAGGAAAATAATACCCAGAAAGTTAGTGATGCAGAAAGATAGCGAGAGAGTTAAGAACAGAGACATTACAGCCTGAACAGTAGCTTAAGGATATGCTATAGAAACAGAGAAGGAGTTAGTAGAGCCTTAGGATCTTGCAGACTATAAAGGAGTGAAATATGACAGAAGACGAGGATGGAGCTAGTGTGGAAGAAGAGGAAGAGCTGAGCATTAGGCAGGCTATATGCAGGAGCAGAGCCATGTATTTTTAGATGATTTTTTAAGGAGGCATTGAAATGGGTTAGGTCAGGCATACACCTGGTAGCTAGAGGTAGTGAATTCCATAGTACAGAGACAGAGAATGAATACAGAGAGTGACCTGGTTTTCTTGTGGGTTTTGAGATCGCTAAGAGATTTTTGTCTTCTGATCATAGGGATCGATTTGGTGTGTAATGTGTGACTAGATTGGCTAGTGCAGGGCAGGCAGTAGGCTTGAAAATAAGGTTGTGCAAGGTGGATAGCTGAATAAAGGCAAGTTGGTTGGGGAGTTCAAGCCAGTTTAGTTCTAGTAGAGGTTTACAGTTCTGCGTATGATATTTACAGTTTGCGGCAAACTTTACAACTTTGTTGTAGCACTGTTCCATCTTGCTTAGGGTAGAAGTTTGTAAGGTAGATAAGAATGGAGTAATGTAAAGAAGGGAGGGAAGTAAAAATTTTTTTGCAAGGGTAGTTTTGGTTGTTGCAGTAAAGAAATGTTTGCTTCTATACAACAGTCCCAGTTTTTGATAAGTTCTCTTTACATTTTGCTGTATATGGGTGTCGAATGAAAGTGTATTGTCAATGATAACTCCTAGAAGTTTGGTTTCCTGCACTATTTATATGACAGTGCTGTCAGATGCAAGGATATTTTAATGATCAGTGACAGGGGAGGTGTCATGAGGATGGAAGAGTACTAGTTTTGTCTTCTTTGGATTAAGAAAGAGTTGGGCATTTCTTAGCCAGGATTTAACTGCAGTAAAGAACTGCTGAGCTTTTGAGAGTAGTTCTGGTAGTGATTGAGCAGAACAGATTATGGTGGAATCATCAGCATATTGAATGAGGGTCCCAGGGTGAGAGGCAGTGTGAAGGTTGTTTGTGAAAATGTTGAAGAGTAGAGGTCCTAGGATGGAGCCTTGAGGGACTCCAGTAGGGTTGTGGAGAAAGGGTGAGAGTTAATTGGACCATTTCACTGCTTGCTTATGATCCTGAAGTAGCTCTGAAACCATTTTACTGTGTTATGTGAGAAGCCTAAGTTAGACAGTGTGTTTAATAGTAAGTGATGAGACACTGTGTCAAAGGCCTTGGAGAGATCAAGGAATACGGAGACTGTATAGCATCCTGCATCTCTGGCCTTGTTCACGGTGTCTGTAAAAGATAATAGGGCTGTAGCTGTACTGTGGCTAAGTCAGAAGCCATGTTGGGTTTTGGTTAAACAATTGTTTTGCAAAAGGTATTGCATTACCTGCTGATGGATACCTCTCTTGAGAATTTTGGATATGGGTGACAAGATGGATATAGGATGGAAATTGGATGGTTCAAAAGAGTTGCCTCCTTTATGGATGTGGGTGATGTGAGATTGTTTCCATGTGATAGGTACTTCTGATTCAGATGAAGACCTATTTATAAGGATACTGAATGGGTAGGCAATTGAGTTGGCAGCCAGTTTAAGGTAGTGTGGGGGAAGATTATCAGCTGAGGTGGAACAGGGTTTTAGTTTTTGAAGCAGTTTCTTAATGGTGTCAGTGGGTAGGGACTGAAATGAGAATGGGGGTTGTATGACATTTTGTTGATTAGGGTGGATATTAATGACAGGGTTAGCTGATGATCTAGGGTTGGTGTCCAAATAGGTTGAAGGGTGGGGGGTCCAGCATTAGGGGTGTTAGTTAGTTAGTTAGTAGGTCTGATATTGATTTTATGAAGTGCTTGTTAAAGTTTTTAGCTATTTGTGATGGAGGAGTATCAGGTGATAGGATGTAATCTCTGTTTGTTCCATGGTTAAATAGAAAAGATATGGAGTGCCAAAATTTATTGGGGTTGACTTTATGCTGGAGTTGAAGCTGAGAATAGTATGACTTCTTATCTCTCTTGATTAGTTTTGTCACTTTGTTACATAGTGCTTTGAAAATGACATGATTTTGTTAATTTCTGATTAATTTCCAGGTCATCCAGGCTCGGTCCCTTTGTTTCATCAGGTGGTTACACTCCTTAGGGAGCCGTGGTGCTTCATCAGGTGGCTACACTCCTTACAGAGCCATGGTGCCGAGTTCTTTTTGATTCTTTTCATACGAATGGGTGCCGAGGTATTAAGGATGTGACGGAAGGTGTTAGTAAAGTATAGTACAGCATCATTAAGGGGTAGTCATTTAAGGGGTGTCCAGTCTGTTTCCTGTAGGAGATTGTTGAATTTATACTGACAAAAATTATTTGAGTTCCTAACTGATTTTACAGTATGTACTCCTAATTGTTGGGAGTTTGTTCTAAGGGAATAAGCTGGCAAATGAATGCTCAGGGAGCTAGACAGTATATGGAAGAGGGATAATTGGCAAGGTGGGACACTAGGATTCAGTCTAAGGTGGATTGGCAGGTAAGATCTTTGTATCTTGTTGGAGAATTGATAAACTGAGAAAAAAAACATACAGATTTATACTATTTGTGGGAGAGTTGGAAGCTATGGTTTGCCAATCTATATTTACATCTCCTAAGATTATTGTTTTTGAGGTTTATTGTTTGGGATGTCCAGGGTAAACTATTTTCCAACACTGGTATATTGTAACCTGGTGGGATATATACTAGTATTATAAAATCATTTTTGATGTGTTGAGGTTCAAAAAAAAGATAAGTACCTCAGCATTGGAAAAGATGTGTATATTACTGGTGTAGGGTGTAATGGTGAACATAGAGGGATATAGAAGGGTTATCCCTCCCCACTCGTTTTTAGATTTATCTCTTTTAGTTACTGCAAAGTTTGAAGGTATTATTTCAGAGTCTTTTACAGTGGGGTGTAGCCATGTTTCGGTAAGAGCTAGTATGTCAGGTTTATTTTGAACAATCCAGGCATGCAATGGGGTTATTTTATTGCATATACTTCAAAGGTTCAGTGTAAGTATGATTAAACCCTTGGAGTTACTCTTGTGGTTAGGATTAGAGGACGGGCCTGGGTTAGGATGTATGTCTCCACATTTGAGATGATAGTTAATGAGGAATGAGTACCGTTGGAAGTGATTTTTTATTAATAGGTGATGGTGTCAAGGGTGGTTTCATAGGAGGTGAGGAGGCCAATCTGTGGCTTGAATAATATGGGAGGGTATAGGGGAAAAGCTTGGGGGAGATATGTGAGAAGCTGTGTTGTTTATTGGGGAGATGGTTGGAGGAGGTTGTTGATGTGTATTGGTGTGTGGGGGTATGCAGGGAGTGAGTTGTAGCGAGGTTGAGAATTAAGAGTAAAGAGGTTAGGCAGGTTTGAAGGAGCGAATGGCACACTGCTACAGTCATCCCTCTCCATAAAGGGAGAGCAACTACAGACCCTGGAAATTATTGCCCCATTAGCCTGACAAGTCTGATATGTAAGGCTATGGAGTGCATCATCATGGACCTAATTAACAAGGATATAGGGACTCTCCAAACTCTAGATCTCATGCAATTTGGTTTTGTGAAAGGTAGAGCATGCCTGCTCAAACTGGTTGACTTCTTTGAGTTAGTCACCAGAGCTTGAATGAGGGCAAGGCAGTTCATACAGCTTACCTCAATTTGGGCAAGGCCTTTGATATCATTCCCCACTCAGGAATTATTGATAAACTCACCAAACTAAGCATCAACCCCTATATCACTAGGTGGGTTGTAAATTGGCTCACAGATAGAACCTGCAGTGTGAAAGGAGCAGACTCCAAGTCAGACTGACAACCAGTCACGAGTTGAGTCCTACAGGGGAATCAGTCCTGGGTCCTCTCCTGTTTGGCATCTACTTCTCAGAAGTCCAGTCCAACACAGAGAGACTCTGGCTGACCAAGTTCGCAGACGACTGCAAGCTGGGAGCCATTATTAACTCCCCAAGTGATGTAGACATCCTAAAGAAAGGCCTCACTGAGACCAATGACTGGTGTCAAAACCATGGCCTTAAGCTTAATGCCAAAAAATGCGTTGTCATCCCCTTTGGGAAAAACTCAGTTCCCAGTAATTACCACATTGATGGGACCCCACTGAACACTGAAGGCATTATAAGCAATCTGAGGACACAGGTTTACAGCAACCTCTCCTTTGACCACCACATTGCCACTGTGGTCAGGAAGTCCTATGTGGCACATATCCTTACCACAGGTTTTGCATCTAGAAAGAAAGAGGTCATCATCTCTCTCTACTCTTCCCTCATTAGGCCAATCAACGAGTATAATGCCCCATTTGGCATGTACTTCACTAGACACATGCAACAGCTGGAAAGGCCACAAAAGTACCTCACGAAGAGGATCCTAGGCCTTAAACATGTCCTACATGGACAGACTCAAAAATTCCAGCTATTTTCTGTCTCATATCATCTACTAAGAGTTGATCACTGCTTAACTTACAAAGCCATGTCTGACCTAGCTCTGTTAGAAATGCTACATCTAAAGAAATCCCAATCCCTCCACACCACATACTCCAGAGACCTCAACCTCATTACCACAATCAACAGAACGTGCTGGAGGGACCAGAGACTTTCCATGCTCTGGAATAGAAGTCAAGCAGAGCACCTCACTGGCCCTCTTTAACAGAAATCTTGATGAGTCGATGGGAAATAGAAAGGTCACCCTGGGGATCAGTCCAGTGGCTCTACTTGATAGAGGCACTGGGAACTAACGTAGGGCGGCACGATGCCAGGGTACTTCTATGGTCTAGGCTTGTAAAGGCTTCAGTGCCATTAGCCTAGTACACACCTATGAACATATGTCAACTGTGATGGTGGATTTAGAAATAGTAAGAGTGGTATTTATGTGTAAGAACGTACTATCAGATGTAAATAGAGATGTATGTTATCAACTGATATGTGAGCATCCTGTGAGTGTGGGTGAGTAAATGGGGGTGGGGATATCCTTCCAGCAGATTCAACACTACACAACAGAACACACTAATGCAGGACTTAACAAATTAAGTTATTAGTTTGATTCTTGGAAATTGCCTTACATAGATTTAACTCAATGTATTGTTCCTTGTGAACTTTTGCAACTGCAGGTGAAACTCAGCTGTGCAAGCTCTTTAGTCAGTGGGATATGATGACTTTTGCAGCAGCAGTCAGATATACTATGTGCTTGGTTCACTGGGGGAGAGGGGGAAAAGTTAATAAAAGGATTGCTTGATGGTTGAACTAGACAGTCACAGTACTATTTGTCTATAATCAGCCACATTAAATAATGTTTGGCAAACAAGGGTAGTGCACTATATGTCACAGTTGTGCATTTCAGCTTTCTAGCCTTTAAACAGGACAATAAGAAAGCTAACAGGTGATATTTGTATGTATGCAAGTTTGTAATTAGTAAAAACACAAATTGTGGCTTACACATTATAGAAGGAGAGAAAGAAAAATAAACTAAAACTAACAAGAAATATGTGTTTGCATGCAAGTGTGGGGTTACTGAATTGTAGATTTACAGATGTTGGAGAGACAGGTTGTACGACTATCTGTCAGTTCCCACTCTTTGCTACACAACATACAGTCTGAAAACTTGATATTTAAGCACTTAGAAAAGGCAGCCAGTGTAGGTAACATACATGAAAAAACAAGCAACCGTAGGCAATGACAGAACTCTTCATAAACAAAGTCTCATATATTGACAATGTGCCGACATTATCCAGTAACTGTGCTGTTCATAAAAACATAAATGCATGTATTATAATAGAAGCCTTCAGTAGAAGTGAGTAGAAACACATAACATAAACATACATGCACTGCAGATTAGCAGAGAGACGAAAAAAATCAAAAACACTTAGCCAGATGGCAACACACTACAGACTTACTTGATGTAACTGCACTACAAAGAACAAAAACAAGTAGATGGCGTCACTGAATTCACAAGCTGCCAGTAGAAACCTGCTAATATAACTGCTACACATTAACAGCAGAAAGCAACACTTAGCTGCTACAGTAACAATGTTAGTAGAGACTTGTTAACAGCAGAAGACAAAATAGCCAGAATTTAACACAGTAAAACCTTATTTGTATTGTTCTAGTGCAAGGTTGAACCAAAATGAAATAAACCATAACTGTTAAGAAAATGCAAGAATCCAATGTACCTTATTGTAGAGTGAAGCAGCTGGATGGAGAGATCACTTGGGACATTGGGTAGAGACGTGACTGAATTTGGAGCCACAAAGGCAAACGTAATGAGGTAACAAGCTGAGATGCAGGGAGGACCAGTCAGTTCCTACAGTGGAAAGCAGCTACACCCCCAGATGGTTTACCACCAAAAACAATCAGTGAGGTAGAATGTTTATGGGTACAAAGACAAGGTCTCTGAACTCTAAATAGTTGACTTGAGTTGCAACATTTAATTTTATGGTTATGGGCTTTTCCAAATCTTTGCAGGGATTTATTACACCGATAAGAGTAAATATAGTAAAGTGTTAATTTAGCTTCACCTTTAGCAGTAAAAGGCTTGTGAGTGTGGGTGGGGATAGCCTTCCAACAGACTCAACACTACATAACAGAACATACTAATGCATGACTTAACAAATGAAGTTATTGTCTGAGTCTTGGAAATTGCCTTAAATAGATTTGACTAAATGTGTTGTTCTTGTGAACTTTTGCAACTGCAGGTGAAATTCAGCTGTGCAAGTTCTTTAGGTAGTGGGATATGATAACTTTTGCAACAGCAGTAGTCAGACTTACTATGTGCTTGGTTTAGAGTAGAGTAGAGCTTTTACTGTGTAATACTTTAAACCTCCTGTAATAGAAGCCCATGGGACACATGCATATGACCCCTTGAGGGCATGCAGTGTTTCAGCTATGTAGCTTCTGATTGCCCATGACTTGTTACTTTTTAATTTTTTAAAGTCTTTATGCGTGCTTTCAGGGCCAATAAAGTTGAACCTGATTAGCTCTAGATATGCATGTTTTGGTCTTTGTAGTGACCTCATCAGTACAGCATAAGTGGACTGATTGGCTATACTTTAGAAATACAGGACTTTAAACCTTTCTGATGTCCATAATTATTAAAGTGTCTGCCATATATTCCAACTAATATCCAAACAAAAGGGTAAAAAGATCACACAGACAAACCATTCCATAAAAAATTGCAAGAAAAACCCAGCCAAGCTATAGTTTTTACCATGTAATACCTTAAACCTCCTGTAATGGAGGCCAATGCATATTCACAGATAGTGGGGGTTGGCTTTATGGGCCTGAATGTACCCATAAAGACTTAAAAAGGGAAAATTAAAAGCTCATGGGCATTTAGAAGCCATGTAACTGAATCACTGTTTAACCATAAAGGGTCATTTGCATAAATCCCATAGGCTTCCATTACAGAAGGTTTAAGGTATAACAGTGAAAACTCTAGTCTGACTGGGTTTTTCTTGCATAATTTATCTATGTGATTGTTTTACCCTTTTGTGTGGATGTTAGTTGGGATATTTTGCTGACACTTTAATGTTTATGGGCATCAGCTGGCTTTACAGTCCTGTATTTCTGTTGTATAGTCAAACAATTCACTTATGCTATGCTGAAGAGGCCACTACAAAGGCAGAACAAATCATGCCCATAACAAGTAGGGTTTGGCTTTATTGAACTGAATGTAAAATGTGTTGATTTCATGACTGCATCAGCAGGGTTTGTTTTTAAATATTTATTTTTTTACTATAACTCATTTGGCTACGCATTCATTCGTTACTTAACAGAATGTATCTACATCTTCAGTTGCTAGTTTTAAGCCTATGCTAAATAACAGAAATCAGTTATAGTTGCTTAGAACAGTATTTATTTCATCATAATTACCATTTTAAAAATCCTAAATATATTTATTTATGTATTTATTTTCATACTTATTTAATATCCTTCTTTCTCTGTTCCTGCTGGCTATCAACCCCCACCCCATGCTTTGACAATCCCACTTATTCCAGTGGGTGATAGTTAATCAGGGTAAGCCATCATCCAAGCAGGCATCAGGGGTTTCTATGGCCTATATCTCCTCCAGTGGAAATCCTGCAGTGAAGGCTACTTTCACCATGTGCACTCTCACATGTGCCCTATAGGGCTGCTACAACATGTATGCAATGCGTTGTGGGCAGTTGTTCCTAGCCCTTAAGTTGGATTTACCTTGAAACTTAGCTCTGACATATTATCAGTTTTGCAGGAAGCTGAGCTGTCATTTGTCTTGCAGAATGCGCAAACGGGTGATGTCACTTTCTAACCCTCCCGTGATGGCTGCTCCAGTGTCCAGTGTCCAGTTCACTAATCATTATTTATTCATCTGGGTCACATTTAGAGCTATAGCCTTCTCTACTAAGCAGCTGGCCAAACCCTCCAAAATTTAGATTTGTTAGTATTTAGGCCTTTTTCAGTTAAAAATTAAGTATACCAGTGTCAAGGTTTGACTCTATCATAGAAGTAATATTATGCTTTTGAGGAGCAGGAACACCACATTTTAGTGAGCGCAATGTTGAAAATATTACCCCTTCATGAATTCCTTGTCATCTGTACTAATTTGTTTTTATAAATATATCTATTAATATTTTGGTGCATATATTATATGAACAGAAGTTTGATAAGCAATATCTGGGTAGCTGAATTCCCCAAGTAATTTTTGTTTTATCAGCAATATTTCTACCTAGCAGTTCAAGTAGGAACATATTGTGCACATGGAGATGCATGAATGGGTGTAATAGCAGCCTGGAAATATGGTATCTTAATTATTAATATTAATTATTAATTAATATCCTCATCTGTGTAGTTTCTAACCTTGATATGATATTATCTTACATGAAGAGAGAGATACCACCGCCCTTCCAGTGAGTTGAACAGCGATGGGCATTGTACCCTGTACTTTGGGGAATGTCTCTCTATCAAAACTGCATGGTCCTGATCCTATGAGTGGAATCACTTTAAAAATAAGCAGTTATTCAAATAACAGCTAATTCCTAAACTTGTTGTTACAGCTTTAAACCAAAGCCACCCATCACACACTATACCCCTGATACATATATAGTAACGCCAGGATTTACTGTACCATGGACTAGGCAATATGCTAACGTAACACAATATTGACCGGAGCATATATTCCCACTGGTTTTACACTTTCAGTTTCATTGTTCAAAGGACTGCATTTCATTTACTGTCCTGCAAATATCAACAGGCCCCCCTGGGGAATAGTAGACATGTTCTTGAAACAGGTTTCTAAACAATACAGATTTCTTTGCTCTCCTTGAATAGGAATACTTAAAAACTGACAGTTTTCCTTTTTAGTTTGAGTCCATAATAGCAACTGAATTCCACAGCATCAAATCCCTGTTCCTCAAGAAAAAATGCCCCCCCCAAATAACATGCACTAGTAAACACAAAACCATCCTAAGTAAAGCACCTCATACACAATAAATCATAAAAAGTATCATTGTAAATATATAAAAGAAAGACAGCAAATATAACACCAAGCTGCATGTGGGGTTCTTCACCCCGAGTACTGCCATTTACTTAACTATACTTACGCTGAGAGTGTGCACTTTAGAAAATGACAAACGTAATGACGCTGCTCTTTCTCCAATGCATCATGAAACTTGGAATGACATGAGACACAGACCTACAGTAATACCTAAAGCAAACACATAGGACCATGCAGGTCGCTTGCTTCTCCCAAAACAAGCTTTTCAAACTGTAAATTAGCCCCTTTCCAGCAAATTTTGCAATATGCAAGCAGAGTACATTGGCTTAACTTCCCACTACTTATAAGAAACACTAAACAGAAGCACAGATCTAAAGGAAAGCACACGGTCCTATACAAGAACCTACATATATCACTAATAGCTATGATTACCAGTTATAATAACTGGAAATTAACTTGGCATGTGTTGATTAATGAAAAAGATTTAACCCTTCATGCCTTGATGATTGGCAGAAAAAAACAAGGTGGAGTTACAGAATTTACATGTGCTATATTCACCTCATTTTGTTTGCATTTGTTTAACTTATCTCATGTGTTCAGGAATTTGGATTCTGTCATAGAGACTCATGAGGCAAATATCCCATATAGGAGACATGTAGCCGATCTGCTACATTGCAGCGGGGGCGAGGGACTCACACATTTCCTTCTAGACAGTCAGGTACTGAATTCCTTATCTATCGCACCAATGGTCTAAATAAACCATGTAGTCATTCAAGATGATGGAAGTCTCTTGCTTAACCCATAGCTGGTCGCACAACTGCCTAGCAAATTTAAAAGTGTCTGTGTGTCCACCTACATCTCATGTGACTTCAAAACAAGAAAGTCACACCACCAAAGGTAGTCAAAGCCAAAAAATACTTGAAAGCAAAAAGAATGGATATACCACCATATACGGATGACAAATAAACAAATAAAAACTTTATTAATGTCAAAGCCAAATTCAGGGGAAAAAGGACAAGCGCTTTTGTCTGCAGCCTTCTTCCTGTTTACTATGCCTGACAGTATTGATTAAAAACGTAAAATGACCAGTTAAAATCCTGCCATCCATGACATAATTTTCTATCTTCTTTAGTTAAGGGATCCAATTATTTTCCTGCCATCCATTACATCACTGGCTATCCCAATCCAATCAGGTAGCTCAGTGGTGACACACCTTATTCCGCCATTGAAGTCTTTCCTCTTCAGACTATGTTCTTTTAGGATTGGTTTCAATGGAATCAATCCATTCGGTCCTGGTGGGCAATCAGCCCTCAGGTCCAGTATCCATTTCATTTCTTCTGTTAATGTTTTGTTATATAAATCACCTCCTCTTTTTGTTTCTTTTATAACAAAAAGAACCATAAACTTAAAAGAATGAGTGCTATTATTTTTCACATGTGAATATAAGGCATTTATTTCTACTTTGTTCCTTATATCGGATAGATGACGTAGAATGCATTCCTTTAGCATTCTATTCATTTTACCCACATAATAAGTGAAGCACATGGAATATGTAGCAATATATATAACATTCTTGCTAGTACATGTGGCATGACCCTGTAAACTATAACATTTTCCTGATTTAGGATGCCTAAAGACATTACTTGTATTGTAAACAGGATCTGAAGAAGGCTACGGCCGAAAGCGCTTGTCCGTTTTGCCTGAATTTAGCTTTGACGTTAATAGAGTTTTTATTTGTTTATTTGTGGTCCGTATATGGTGGTACGTCCATTCTTTTTGCTTACTTCTCATGTGGGGTGGAGTTCCTTAGCCTGATGACCTCTACATACACGATGACCAGCTCATACCTACCACTGTGAACCTGCAGCCTTTTTCCTGTGGATCTCATTCCCAATATTTTATCCCATGCAAGCAGGGCAGGTTACAGCTACTTTTTCCTTAAGATGACATATGAAAATACTAACATCATAGAACTATCAGTCACATATATTATTAATGCTTGCACACCACTCTGTGTTCCTTAAAGGTTTGATTGTATGGATGGTATCTGTTAAGTCCAGCGTATGAGATCTCTGAGATACTGCCCTCTGGTGTGTGTTTTAACATTTACTTTGGATTTGCGTGACCCTGAATACTTGCTATTTGTGAATGCAATGAGTGTGGTTACAGAATTACAGTGCTCAGAGTTGTGGTTTTTTTAAATTCATCAGACAAGAAGAAAAGTTATACATTTGAGTAACTAAAGACTCAGAAAGATCCAAATGTGCAGAGTCATTTGCCTTTAGGACATGTAAACATTTAGACATCTTGCAGATGTTAGTGTTTATTTTAAAAATAATTCCCTGTAAGCTCTGAGTAACAGGTTCACTGCTTCTTATCTCTGTCCTCACTCAGAATACAAAAGTTAAATTCCTGAACAGGCTGCATTTTCTGTCAACGAATACTGTTTATTGTGACTCTTCATGGCTGAGTATGTTTGGATTAAGTATGAAGGTTTTGGTAAAATACATATTCCACCCTGCAGCCTGCATACACAGGCATAAAAGGTCACTAAGAATTATAGCAGGACTTGGACATGATAATTTGCTAAGTTTGTACAGTAGGTTAGCAACTGTAACCATGTTTATACAACCAAACTGTTTAAATAAAAGGTATTAGCTAGAACTACTAATACAATAATACTTAGCCCAGTTTTAACATGCATGTGAATTCTACTCCCAAACAGGTGAGTTACAGGTAACTAAATCTGAGCAGAAGTCAGAGGACACCTGCTCCCTCTGCTGTATTACTTGCTCAGGTAATTACTGTTGTCCATGCTGGTTTGTAACTTTCTTACTAGCAGTTACATCTCCAACCAACAGGGGGCAGAATGCTTTGCTATGCTGTGCTATAATGGTATGTTATGATACATTATATTAAGTTATGTTTCGTTATGCTGTGTTTAGATATTTTATATTATATTAAGTGATCCCATTCTATAGTGTGATAAGTTATGTCACACTAAGCTGTTATGTGCTATAATAATATGCTCTCAAAAAGCCATGGTTAGCAAGGGGAAAAAGAGAACTAAAGCAAGTAACTTCAGTAGTAGTAGGTACTAGGGTGTGTGTGTGTGTGTGTGTGTGTATGTGTGTGTGTGTGTGTGTGTGTGTGTGTGTGTGTGGGTGTGTGTGTGTGTGTGGGTGTGGGTGTGTGTGTGGGTGTGTGTGTGTGTGTGTGTGTGTGTGTGTGTGTGTGTGTGTGTGTGTGTGTGTGTGTGGGTGGGTGTGGGTGTGTGGGTGGGTGTGTGTTTGTGGGTGTGTGTGTGTGTGTGTGTGTGTGTGTGTGTGTGTGTGTGTGTGTGGGTGTGTGGGTGTGGGTGGGTGTGGGAGTGTGTGTGTGGTGTGTGTGTGTGTGTGTGTGTGTGTGGGTGTGTGTGGGTGTGTATGTGTAGGCATTGCTAAATACTTACATAACTGATATTTTGGAGGTAAAATACTTCCTCTAACAGTGATTACATATTCTACACCAACTTTGAAACATTAGACAGTGGAACTATTTTACATTAAAATGTTTTTAAAAATGTGTATATGCTAATTATAAACAAATACAAAACAATAAAACAGTGCATCTTTTAAGTGCAATAATGTCTTCTAGGGTGAGTCTGGAGATAATGAACTGTCCAGGGATGCAGTGGTATCAGTCTTCAGAACTCTCCCTGGAGCTCCGTTATTTCCATGTAATACTCACCCTGTTAGACAGTATGGCCTGCTTAATCAGCCAGGTCAGCTGAGATGTCAAATTATATCACTGCTTGGATTATTCTTCGTTGCACCACTATGGTGTAATAATGTATAATACACTGTGATATGCTAGGCAGTACTGCAGTATGTATTGAATGATATGCTATACTCTGCTGAATACTGCAGTATGTATTGAATGATATGCTATACTCTGCTGTACTGTCTTATAGTTTCATACATACTTGTTAGGCGATTCATCTGTGAGGATCATCAGAAGCCTAGCCTTATATTTTCATGGTGGTTTTTTGCATATAAATAACCCAAAGGCAAGCTGAACAAAGATATTTTGGAACACTTACATGTTTCACCCTACCCATAGGGAATCAGGGTGCTAAAGCAGGTGTGAATTTGATGTTACCTATCCACTGGTCCAAATTACATTTGATTAGAGTAAGAAAAGTACTTTGTAGAATGGAAGATGGTTCCATAGAAGTGGTGTTCTCTGTGATACACACCCATCCTGTCAGTACGCTCTATTTATTGAGATCCCTTGAGCAGGTGTTCCAGTTGTGACAAGTGTTTGGATAGGTACATACCAAAAGGAGCATTATACTCGATGATCAGGCAAATAAGTGCTGAGAACAGTAGAATGATTATTTTCCTGGATCTGGAAGCAATACCTTTAGATATAAGTTGTGCAATAAAAAATACTTAATTACAACAGTAATCAAAGGACAGATCATTGTCAAAATAGGTTCCTAGTTCCCTAACTACAGAATCAATTTTCAGGGGTGTGTTGACAGTGGGATATTTACAAGGGGAGTCATTTTTGTCAAAGTATACGATTATACACTTCTTGGCATTTTGTTTTAGTCTATGGTTTTGACACCAGTTATTTGTTTGGGACATATTCTCTTGTAGGATGCTGGTGTTCCCAGGAAGTTTCTGATGGTGACAAGTTTACAGTCATCTGCAAACTGTCAGCCACAAACCCTTAACATTAGCTTTGACCTTCAAGAAGTAAATGCCATAGAGGAGTCGTACAAGGATTGAACCCTGGGATACACCACTAGTTACAGGTATTCTGGAGGTTATGGTATGCCATGATGTGTTATGTCATACTATGATATCTTTATGCAATGCTGTGATGATGATATGTTATAGCTTACTATGATGGAAGTCATTAATATCAAATCAGCCAATCAAAGTTGGACATGTTTGATAATGTCCACGTCACCCATGTGAAACATAACTCCTGATTACTCTGTCAGCGCATGTTCACAAAGAAAACTGTACATTTGAAGAAAGTGGCATTTGTATGTACCAAAAGAAATCTAGTATTACAAAGTAGCATTCCTAAACAAAGCAGCAAGACATAGGGACGAATTCATAAAGGTTACCCCAATGTGTACAAGATGTGCACACCTTGTGGTAGTCCTTTAAAATTCGAAGCTAGCCCTACCATGGTGTTTTCTGCATGAAGACGTGCAGCACCATGGTGGTCTGACTCCATGGCCATGATATATGTTAATGAGGTACTCCAGGGGAGAGGCAAGTGCTATTAGACATTTGCTCTCTCCTCAGAACTGCTTCCCTGAAGGCATGTACATGGCAAGTGATTACAATAATTGCTGGTCTGTATAGATCAATATGGCCATTCCTTATTCATAGTGGTAGTGAGAATGTCCAAAAGGTCAGGTTCATCCATCGCATTAGAGGTAAGTACTGGGGAGTGTAGAGGCAAGGTATTTATTTTATTTATCTTTTGTTGACTGGGTTATTCCCACTAGGCTAGTAACCTCTTTTCAGAGGAGACTTGAGGTGGTATTTATACTACTAGAGGAAATTTGGCCAAGACATCGGGGAACTTCCTGTACTGCTTTTGTTGTGAGGGGGAACATTTTTACTGCTACACTTTTTGCTTCTGTTCTTGGTGTGAAGGGAGCTTGGAGAAGCTGAGCAGTAATGGAGGGAGAAGGGAGTTGCTCTGTTGTTGCCAGCAGTGTGGTTGTGTTAGTCAGACAGAAAATTGTTGAAAAGCGAGTAGATAGTACAAATAGTCAGCATCTAGCTGACTTTAAACCTCAGAATTTTGAAGAAATTGTAATTAAAATTGCTTTTGACATTTTGCTGTATTAAACTGTCTGGAGAAGTCAGAGATTTCATGTCTGGATATGATGGGAAAGTTTTCAGAATGAGCAGTGAGTTGGGCAGTAAGGAAATACATTGTGAGTTGGATGGCCATAAGGTTACAGGTGGGACACAATCTGGAAAATCATATGCTGAAGCAGTTGAAAGAACAACAGGCACTGTAAACTTTATTAAAATCAAAAATAGGGTTGTTGTTTAGACAAGGAAGAAGAAATAATAGACAAATGTTTTTGTGGGATAATTTAGTGTTTTTGTTTTGAAGCAAAAGACATTAGATCTTGATTCATTTGGAAAAAGAGACATTTTGTGACTTAACATTTAAGACTGAAGACTTAATGGAAAGATTTTTATTTAATTGTGAAAAAAAGAAGGACTGTTGCCCATGGACTGAATTTATATTTTCTAGGTAAGGAACTCAATTAAAAAATAAATAAGAGATTGTTCAATTTTGTAATGATGAAATTGGGTTAAAAGCTATTCAAATTATTTTTCATTTATGTGTCATTCAGCTTCTGATATTGTGAAAGTTAAAGATGAGAGGGGTATTTGGAATGGGGGGTAGGAAGTGAATGTTATTTTAAAATATGAAAAGAAGTCGTAAAGCATTTACCAAGTGTTATATATGTAGATGGTAATAGAAGAACAATTAGGTATATGGGACAGCTGAAAACTTTTTTTTGTGGGGATATCAATCGTCTGATAATTGAGTGCAAAAAGCTATGATGTAATCAATGTGGGAAAAAGGGCATATGATGACTGGACAAACCTGGTCAACAAATGTTAAATAAATAAATGAATATAAAAAGGAATGTAGAATATGTAAAAGTGAAGGGCATTTTGGCTTGATTGTAAAAAGAATAAGCAATATAAAGTTTAGCAAAATGATGGCAAAAGTATTGCAATGTCTAAAAATAATGGCATAGGGAAGAAGGGGGTGTTAATGAAAAAGAGGATGCAGTAATACAAGATGACTTAAATAAAAATGTTATATTTTAGGATAGTGAAGGTAACTGTATTGAGAATGTTGAAAATGCAGATAAAACTGAAAATGATAAGTCAGATGTTTGTGAAGGGAGTGTAAATGATGTAGGAAATGAAATTTGACAGTTCCTAGGGTAAGGGTGAGCAAAATATTTAAAATACACCACCAATGATTAAAAAGAAAGATAAGGAGTAGTGTTAGATGAGTTTCAATTAATGAAAAAAGTGAAAAATCTGATTCTGAGGATGAAGGAAAAGTTGTACATAAACTCTGAAAGTTATTCATTTGGGGAAATAATAAAAAATAAGAAATCAAATTTTTAAAATACTTCCATTAAACTTAAAAAGAAGAAGAAGAAGTAATAATTTTAGTGTGCTTTCAGTAAATATTTAAAGTATTATTAATATTGTAAGAAGGACTGAGATACTGGAATGGTGTACTAATTGTGAGGTAAATATTATTCTTCTAGAGGATGTAAGATTTCTGACAAGTGAAGAAAGATTGCCAAAAGAAAAATTGCAGTATGGAAAAATAACATGGAATTTAGGAAGTGAATTTTGTTCTGCAGTGGCTGCATTGTGTAAAAAAACAGAAAAAAATATTAGATGTAACATTAGTAAGGATGGAAAGGTTAACTGCTGTGGATGTTAGGTAGAGAGACACCATCCATCCACCTATCCATCCGCAGCCCACTTTTCCTATTTTTGTACATGGGGTCAGAGTGTTACTTCAGCAGTGACAATCATCTAGAGCCAAGGTTTACACCACTGGGTGGCTAGCCCTGTCACTGTAGTTCTTCCACACCACACACTCACACAAAGACTCACACCTATGACCATCCTACTGGATGCTTGGAGGAAACCCAAGTGAAAACAGGAAGGACATGCAGACTTCACATAAAAGGCACCCCAGCCGAGAATCGAACCTCTTGCTGTAAGGTGACAACTCTATCTGGTCTGGCAAAGAGGGAATCTGTTTCATCAAATATTAAATTATGTATATTAAATTGTGATTTAAAGGGAAATGTAAAAAGAAAGGGAAAGATGTTAAAAATACAAGAAGTAATACAATTTCGTAAGTTAGCTGTATGGAATAGAAGTCAATGAATCTCTAGAAGAGGGACAATAGGACAAAATTGATTATTTTGTACTATTAGAAAGCTTGGGTGTAGCAGATGGTGTTACAATTGACAGGCTTTTTGGGTCATTTTGTAATGAAAGTGATGGAAGAAAAGGCGTATATTAAAACAGGAAAGGGAATAACAAGAATAAATGAATATGGGGAGTGCCAAGCATTGCCATTATGGAGGGGGACTTTTATAAAAATCAGTCTGAATGGTGGATTGAATTTAAAAGGAAATGTAAAAAATGTTTTTTTAATGGCAGGATGATACAAGAAAGGAAGATAAAGTGAAGTCTGCAAAGTTATATTGAAATGCATTGGAGAATTTAGAGATGAATACAAGAGAGTATTATGATACTGAAAAGGAAATATATAAAAGAAATCAAGAAAAAAATAAGACATTGTTTAGGCAGAAATATTATTTACAAGGGAGAAGGGAGGAGGTGTTTACATATTTAGGTAAAATAATAAAGGAGGATATTAATATAATGAGGGTAATGAAAATGTAAAAGGAGAGGTAAAAAGAACACGAGCAAATTATGAGTACCGTAGTACAGCATGTAGAATATATGTATAACAGTAAAAAGAAAGAAAAGAATGGAGAATGGAAAGTAACAAAGTTCAAGAATGAGTTAAGG
Source organism: Protopterus annectens (assembly GCF_019279795.1). NCBI lineage: Eukaryota > Metazoa > Chordata > Ceratodontiformes > Protopteridae > Protopterus > Protopterus annectens. Next base: position 45,253,081 of record NC_056748.1, on the reverse strand, counting down.
AAGAATTTGAAAAATAAATTGTATTAGTGAATTGAAATATTAAGAAGGTAAAAGTTGATTCAGTTTCAGCTCTAGATGGTATAGAGTATGATATATAGAAGATATTAAGGGATTGGCAAAGAACATGTTTTGTAAGTATTTCGAATGAATGGTTGAAAGAAGGGTTTATTTATGAAGACTTATGTAGTGGGATATTAACATTTATATAGACGAAAGATAAAAAGAATGAAACAAAAAATGGAGACC